>NW_022437002.1:19799832-20018832 GCF_009761245.1 Sapajus apella
TCCCCCCTACTGAATGATGAAAGAGTGAAGGAACTCTCCCTGGATCCCCCCCTACTGAATGATGAAAGAGTGAAGGAACTATCCCTGGATCCCCCACTACTGAATGATGAGAGTGAAGGAACTCTCCCTGGATCCCCCCTACTGAATGATAAGAGAGAAGGAACTCTCCTTGGATTCCCCCTACTGAATGATGAAAGAGTGAAGGAACTATCCCTGGATCCCACCCTGCTTCTAGGTAGTTGGCTCACTGGATGTAGCCTCTGGCTTTTGCGTCTTTTAGCATCATTTCAACACACAGTAAGTCCTCATTAAGCAGTAACTACTACTAAAAATGCCTGTGTGTAAGGCCTGTGCCAAGCACTTTGTATCTTATTTAATACAGTACCTCCCACCCCTTATCCATAGTTTCACGTTCCATGGTTTCAGTTACTTGCAGACAGGTGAGTACACACAATAAAAAATTTTGAGAGAGAGCGAGCGAGAGAGAGAGAGAGAGAGAGAGAGAGAGACATCCCATTTCTATAACTGTTATTAAAGTATATTGTTATAACAATTCTATTGTATGATTATTGTTGTTAATCTCACTGTGCCAAATTTATAAATCAAATTTTTTCATGTGTACGCATTGGAAAAAACAGTAGGCTGGGTGTGGTGACTCACACCTGTAATCCCAACACTTTGGGAGGCCACGGTGAGTAGATCACTAGGTCAGGAGTTCAAGATCAGCCTGTCCAAGATGGTGAAACCTGTCTCTACTAAAAATACAAAAAAATTAGCCGGGCGTAGTGGAGGGTGCCTGTAATCTCAGCTACTCAGGAGGCTGAGGCAGATAATTGCTTGAACTCAGGAGGCAGAGGTTGCAGTGAGCCGAGATTGTGTCACTGTATTCCAGTCTGGGTGACAGAGTGACTTCATCTCAAAAAAATAAAAACAAAAAAACACCATATACAGGGTTTGGTACTATCTGCAGTTTCAGGCATACCCTGGGAGTCTTGGATCATATCCTCTGACAAGGGGCAATGACTATAGTCATTCACTATTACTATTATTATTAGAGACAGGATCTTAGCCACCCAGGCTAGAGTGCAGTGGTGCAATCATAGTTCACTGCAACTTCAAAATTTGGGCTCAAGTGATCCTTCTGCCTCAGAAGCTGGGACTACAGGCATGTGCCACCATGACTGGCTAATTTTAAATTTTTTTGTAGAAACAGGGTCTTGCTATGTTGCCCAGGCTGATCTCAAACTCCTGGCCCCAAGTAATACTCTCACCTTGGCCTCCCAAAATATTGGGATTACAGGTGTGAACCACCACACCTAGCCATACTGTATTCTTAATAGCCTTACAAAGTGACATTTATTAATCCAGTGTCAGATAATGAGGGTAAGCCTTAGCAAAGGCAAGTGATTTCCAAGTTTCCCCTCGCTGACAAGTGCAGAGCTAGGATTCTAACATGACTGCCTTGTCCCCGAAGCCATGTGCTTTAACTCTGCCTCATCCTTAACAGGGGTAGACAGCCAGTGTTGCTGTCTTTTCTAGAAGCCTGCTGAACAAGAAGAGGCCTTTGCCCCGTCAGAGTGGCTGAGCCTGCAGTTATCTCTAGGGAAAGGTCCTCAGGTTGGTGGCCTGGTGACCTGGTGGGATAACTGGGCACAGCAGAGAGCTCCTGTCTGGGCATGGGAACCATGGTGGCTTAGTCAAGGTGGGTAAACCTGTCTGCTCCTTGAACCAAATCCAGCCACGGTTACCACCCCTCCTCACTCACATACACATACTCCCAAGCTGGTCTTTGAGCTTGCTTGGGGTGGTGTTTGCTGCCAAGCGAGCTGTGGTCTCTGCTCAATTGGCAAGGAACAGAGGGGTACTTGCCGAGAGTTATCGTTTTCTGGGACACAAAGCTGCCCCTCTTGAGGCTGGCATGGTGCTTCATTCCAGCAGACCACAGCTTTGCAGGCCTGACCCTTTTGTTTCCCCTACCCTTCCTTTCTTTTTCATCCTTCTGCCCTCTATAACCCATCTGGTCTGCTCCTCCCACCTCTGGCCTCCCATTGCCTTTGCTGTGGTCTGGTGGTTACCCAGAACCAGCCACACACTGGCTGGGAAATGGATGGGGCTAACCAGGGGCCCACCTGGCCTCGCTGGTTCATCTGAGCTCCAGTTGGACCCCAGCCCTGTACTCAGAATCAGCCCCACAGCCCTGCCCACTCCACATCCTTTCTTTAAACTTCTTCCCAGCAACCGTGTCTGAAGATAGGCTCATGTAGCCCCTGGGCATTACCTGCCTTAGTTTTGACTAGTAGAGCTCTGGCCACAGAACTCAGAAGTCTTTCTGCAGCAGCCCCTTTCTGGCCTGACCCTGGAGTTTGGGGAGGTTTCTGCATGCGCTAGCAGGCATGCGAGCAGAGTATGCCTTAGCTGCTGCTCACGGTAGAAGAAGGAATGATCACAACCCCTGGCTCACAGTGCCCCCTCTTCCCTACTATCTCCACCTGCCAGAATCAGACCAATCTGATAAGTGTCTGCCCAGCCTCCCTTGAGGATGAAGTCCTTAGCACTTTCCAGCCTTGGCACTTCTATCACAAGACTGATCTCATTTTATTGTTGTGATAACGATCACTCCTCACATCGACAACTCTTCATGGTTAACCAAACCCTCAGATTCATGAGCTCAGTTAGCCCTTACCACAGCCTGGTTAGTCCCGTTGACAGATGTGAAATGAAGCTCAGGGAGGTGAAGTATCTGGCCCAGGGTCACCCAGTTGGAAATGCAGTGGAACCAGGGGTGAATCTGCCTGGTCGGACTGCATTACCTGCGTGCCTCCCAGGAGCTGGACACAGTGCAGGTACCAGAGCTGTGATGGTGCCCAGGGCAGGCACTGGCCTTTGACGTCCTGAGGCTTTCTTTCCTGGAGAACTAAATGCTGGTTGATCTAAATAGACTCAAATCACCACCTTCACTCCTCCGTTCTTGCTGTTTCCCTCTCTTAAAACCCTTCTTCAAATTCCTGAAGGCTCGGGGGAAGGCTGCTTTCTCCAAGAAGTCTTTCCACCTAGTTGCTACTGGATGCGCGCCCTCTTCTAAGCTACCACAGCTGCACAAGCTCACCCTGATGGTGTGCAGCCATTACTGTGGCCTGTGCGAGCTGGGTCTACCTGAACACCTCTGCCTCCGGCTTCCCATTGTCTGCTAATGAGTGTCTCCTGGCATAGGCTGGACACTCAGAAAATATGCTTCTTTTTTCAATTGAAAAAAAATTTCAATTGAATTGAAATTCAATTGCCTGTGTGGCAGTATTGGGAGGTGGGGCCTAGTCACAAGTGTTTTGGTCATGGGGGTCTCTCATGAACAGCTTGATGCCATTCTTACAGTAATGAGTTCTTGCTCTCATGGGTTGTTATAAAATCAAGATTCCTCCTCCCATTTGGTTCCTTTTGCACATGCCTGCTCCTGCTCTGACCATCTGCCATGTTATGATGTAGTATGAAAGCCCTTGCTAGAAGCCAGAACTATGCCCTTCAACTTCTCAGCCTGCAAAATTGTAAGCCAAATAAACCTCTTTCCTTTATAAATTATCTAGTCTCAGATATTCTGTTAAAGCAGTATGAAATGGACTAAGACAGGGTCTCATAGACCAGTGGAATGCTAGCCTTGGTGATCATCTCTTCCAGTTATCTTGTGTTGCAGAGAAGGAGATGAGACCCAGAGATATTTGCTGGTTCTCAGAAGAACCAGGACTACATATGCTCTGGATTAGTCCTTAATAATCCCTTCTAGTTTTAAATTATTTGATTATCCATAACAATGGTTCTCAAATTGGGGACAATTTTGCTACTTTCCACCCCCAGGAGACATTCAGCAATGCCTAGGAGGCATTTTTAGTTGCCACAAATGGTGTGTGTGGGGGGGGAGGACTGGTGGGGGGATGTTTATGGCATCTAATGAGTAGAAGCCAGGATGCTGTAAAACATCCTACTATGTACATGACAACGCCACTCCCTAACAATGAATTATCCTTCCTAAAATGTCAATAATGAGAGGACACAGATGATTAATATCAGAAATAAAGGAGGGTACTTCCTACAGATTCCATGGACATTAAAAGGAAAATAATGAGATACAACTTGATAACCTAGATAAAATGGGCCAATTCCTTGAAAGACACAATCTGCCAAAACTCACACAAGAAGAAATAGACAATCTGAATAGGCCTGTTTCTACTAAAGAAATTGGATCAATAATTAATGATCTTCCAAAATAAAAAGCACCAGACCCTGATGGATTCACTAGTGAGTTCTGCCAAACATTTAGGAAAGAGATTACACCAAGTCTGTAAATCTCTTTCAGAACACAGAAGCACAGGGGATACTTCCTGACTCATTCTGTGAGGCCTATTCTCACCCAACCTCAAACCAGACAATGACATTACAAGGAAAGAAGTTTACAGACGAATATTTTTCATGGACATAGTTGCAAAAATCTTCGACAAAATATTAGCACATTGAATCCAATAATGTATATAAAGAATTATATACCACCACCAAGTGGGATTTATCTCAGGTATGCAAAGCTGATTCAATATTTAAAAATCAATTGATAATAATTCGTCACATCAGCAGGCTAAAGAAGAAAAATTACAAGGTCATATCAATGGATGTAGACAAAGTATTTGACAAAATCCAATACCCATTCATGATAAAAGCTCTCAGTAAATAGGAATGGAGGGGAACTTTGTCAAGTTGATAAACAATAACTACAGAAAACCTACAGTTAACATTACACTTAATGCTAAGAAACTTGAAGCCTTCCCACTAAGATCAGGAACAAAGCAAGGACGTCCCCTCTTATAATTCCTTTCAACACTGTACTGGAAATCCTAGCTAACATAATTAAGAAAATGAAATAAAATATATACTGATTGAGAAGGAAGAAATACATCTTTTTTTCCACAGATGAAATGATTATCTATGTAGAAAATCTGAAAGAATTGTCAAAAAACTCCTGGAACTAATAAACAGTTATAATAAGTTTACAGGATACAAGATTAATATATAAAAGTCAGTCACTTTCCTATATACCAGCAATGATGATGGTGAACAGGTAGAATGTGAAATTAAAAACATAATACCATTTACATTAACACCAAAAATATGAAATACTTAGGCATAAATCTAACAAAATATGCACAAGATATATATGAGAAAAACTACACAACTCATAAAATATAAGAACTAAATAAATGGAAAGATGCCCATGTTCATAGATAGGAGGACAGTATTTTCAAGATGTCAGGTCTTCCCAACTTAGTCTACATATTCAACACAATCCCAATCAAAATCCCATCCAGTTATTTTGTGAATATCAACAAACTGATTCTAAAGTTTATATGGAGAGGCAAAAGACTGAATAGTGAACACAATATTGAAGGAGAAGAACAAAGTTAAAGGAAAGACAGTACTCAAGTCCAAGACTTATTATAAAGTGACAATAATCAAGACAGTGTGGTGTTGGCGAAAAACTAATAGATCAAATGAAACAGGAAAGAGTGCCCAGAAATAGACTCAAACAAATGTAGTCAGCTCATATTTGACATGGGCACTATGGTTGTCTTTTCAGCAAATAGTGCTTGAACAAATGGTCATTCACATGTAAAATAATGAATCTAGGCACAGACCTTACATCCTTCACAAAAACTAAGACAAAATGAATCACAGCCCTAAATGTAAAACACAAAACTATGAAACTCCTAGAGGGTAACACAGGAGAAAATCGAGATGGCTTTCAGTTTGGTGGCGACTTTTTAGAGATCACACCAAAAGCATGACCCATAAAAGAAAGAATTGATAAGCTGGACTTCATTAAAATAAAAAGTCTGCTCTGTGAAGGATACTGTCAAGAGAATGAAAAGATAAACCACAGACTGGGAGAAAATATTTGTGAAAGACTGATAAAGGACAGTTATCAAATATGTATATGTATGTGTATATATATATATATGTGTGTGTATATATATATATATATATACACACACACACATACCCTTAAAATTTAACAATAAGAAAACAAACAACCTGATTAAAAAATAGGCCAAAGACCTTAATAGACAACTCATCAATGAATGTACAGATGACAGGTATATAAAAAGATGCTCCACATCATATGCCATCAGGCAAATGCAAATTAAAATGACAATGAGATACCACTCAACTACCAGAAGGGCAAAAATCCAGAACATTGACAAGCCCAATGCTGGAGAGGATGTGGTGCAAGAGGAACTCTCATTCCTTGCTGTTGGGAATGCAAAATGGTACAGTCACTTTCGAAGACAGTTAGGTCTTACAAAATTAAACACACTCTTACCATGTGATCCAGCAAATCACACTCCTTGGTACTTACCCAAAAAGTCGAAAACATATGTCCATACAAAAACCTGCACGCAGACATTTATAACAACTCTGTTCATAATTGACAGAACTTGGAAGACACCAAGATGTCCTTCAGTAGATGAATAGATAAATAAGCTATGGTATATCCAGCCAACGGAATATTACTCAGCACCAAAAGGAAATGGGCCATCAAGCCATGACAAGACACGATGGAAACTGAAATGCATTATTACTAAGTGAAAGATGCCAATCTGGAAAGATTCCTTACTGTGTCATTCCAACTATATGACATTCTGGAAAAGGCAACAAAACTATGGAAGCAATAAAAAGATCAGTAGTGGCCAGGTATTATGGGGAGGGAGGAGTGAATTGGTGGAGCATGGATGCTTTTTAGGGTAGTGAAATAATGTGTATGATACTATAATGGTAGACACATTTAGTTCACTACATTAGGGTTCACCACCAAGAGTGAATACTAATGTAGTCAACTAATCTTTGGACTTTGGGTGATGTGTCAATGAGGGTTCATCGGTTATAATGATGGACACGTGTCAGTAAAGTTTCATCACTTGTAACAAATGAACCACTCTGGTGGGAGATGTTGGTAATAGGGGAGGCTGTGCCTGTGTCAGGCAGCGGGTGTATGAGAACTTCATATCTTCCTCTCAATGTTGCTGTGAACCTAAAACTGCTCTAAGAAAAAATAAAGTCCTATGAAAAGGTCAATAGTGTTGAGAAACTCTAGTCTACACGAAGGAAAATTACTATTTTCTCAAAAATTCCTCTTGTGATATCTGTGGCCTTTTCCAGAGTGGTCTGAAGCAGCCTCAGTTTGCTTCTTAGGAACAGATGGTGCCTCACTGGGTTTTCCTCTTGGGTTAACTTTTCCTTCCCCTGCGTAGGGCTTCTGGGAGCCTCTCTCAAATCCACATGGCTTCCTGCTGACATGCTAAGGGTCCTAGGTGGGGGACACCTCCTGTTATGGGTGGTAGTGGGGAGGGGGACCTATTGCCTGAAAACTAGCCATCTGCCTGGAACCCCTGCCTTTCTCCTTTCTTTGTGTGCATTGTGTGGATGATCAGGGCTCAGTTACCGCAATAGCACCTAGGTTTCTCCTTTCTTGTCAAATAGCCACTCCTGAACCCTCCCCTGGATGTGTAGAGCCCCTGAGTGTCCTCTGCCCGTGGCACACCACTGCTGGCTGGACTGCTGGCTGTACACCTGGCCTTGGCTTCTGCAGCTCTCAGATCGTGGGGGTTGGGATGGGGTGGGGTCATCTTCCAGGGAGGCAGATGGGACTCTGGGGGAAACCTGACTGCTGGTGGCAAAGGAGGTTGCAAGGGGTCCTTCCCCGGAACTGGGCACAGGCCTAATAATCTGCTCCCTTCTCTTGAGCAACACTCCTCTGGGAGATCATTGTCCATTTCTGCCCTCAGCATCACAGTGGGGCCCAGGCCTCTTCTCTGCCTGCGGCTGGGACCAGGAAGCCAGGAACAGGAAACATGGCCTGGTTTCCTTCTGGTTGGTGATGTCTTACCCCCGCCATTCCTTCCTCTGCTTGCTACTTCTTTTCTTACAAGCCGACCCAAAGGCCCCACTCCTGGTAGTACTGATTTATAGGGACTGAACCTCCACCCAAACACCGTGATATGGGGCCTGCTGGTGGACTTTACCTTGCCAACTAATGCTACCGACCACGTTTCACTGAAGGTTGAACAGTTACATGGAATTTTGCTAGACATCTAATGGTTCACTTTTATGGAAAAGAATACAATTTCATAGCATGGGCAGTTGTCCTGGGGCTCAGGAAATATGGTTTGTGGAAATACAAAAGAAAAGTCAAGACACTGGATTCTCTGCCCAGCTCCAGAGAGGTTCTCATCCTCTTTCTGAGCCTGGTTTTCTCACTTGTAAAACAAAGAGTTTAGCTCTGCAGGTTTCAAATGGCTCTCTGGCCTTGCATCCTAGGCACCCGTCACATCCTTCCAGTGGTGATGATGGTTCAGACCAGACTACTGCTCTGAGTCAAACGTGCAGACAAGTGACAGTGGCTGTCACTTCCGGAGGCAGAAGGATGTTAACCGTGCACACAGTGGGTTTGAAATCAGTAGAGGCTGGGTTCACATCTCAACTTTCCACTTATTCTCTGTTACCCAGGCAGCCTTCTCCATTCCTCTGTGCTTCAGTCCTTCATCTGTAAAGGGAGAGACTCAGGATTGCCTTAAGGATTAAAAGTCAAAGGAGGTCTGAACATAAAGCCTCTAGTAGAGTGCATGAGTAAGTACTTTTTTATGACTATTGCTAATCATCATCACGGGCCAAAGAGCACATTTGCCCTGACACTATATTTTGCTCTGTGCGCAAGCAGGAAGGTGAGCCTTGTCCATGTGCTTGGCAGCCCCCAGTGTGGAGGGAGATCAGCCTTGGCACATAAAACATCAGGAACAAGCAGGACCCTGCAGACTGAAGCTCTGACATAGATGTCTGAGGGGCTCTGTCCCTTGGAAGTCACAGTCCAAGGCAGGCAGACACAGAACAACTACCTCAGGTTGGGGCTGGCTAAGACAGTCAAGAGCAAATAGCAAATTTCTGTATTAAAAGGGAGATCAGAGAAGGCTCAAGAGATATAATTTGATTTTAGGCATTTTGACCATTTCTCTGCACCCTGCCCTTTTTCAGAGGGTCACTGTGAGGCCAAGAGGAAGCCCCTCCTGCCTGCTTCCCGTGCTCTGAGAGGGAAGACATGGGCTCACTTTCCTTGATGCTTCTGAATGACTGGGTGCCCAGCCAGGACAGCGCTCCCTGTTTGCCAACCCTACCGTCACCAGCACAGACTTCCCAAACCCTTCCTAGCCTAGGAGAGTCCTGGAAAATTCCCAAGGCATGCGCTGGAATAAGGGTGAAGGATAAGCCAGAGGAGGCCCCTTGGCTGTGATCCTCCGATGTTGTAGAACTTGGCTGTGCCTGTGATACAATTCGATGGTTGTGCTCCCCCTTGGACCCCTTTCCATCCCACTCGGCCCGTCCAAGTCTGTTTTTCCCTGACTTTCTAACAAGCACCCAAATGAAGGCAGGCTGAAAGGCTTTGGGGGCCCGAGGTCTAGAAATGAGCTATTAGTGGATTTCAAGGCCCAGATCTGACTGCAAAGCTGCAGGCAGCTAGCCCCTCATTCTCAGGCCCTGTCACTGCCAAGCTGCCCCTTACCAGCTGGTAGGAGGAGGCTGCCCTGCATTCAGCCATACAGACTTCAGAGCCACCTGCCTGTCTCCTGCAAGGAAGTGAAATGTGTAATAACAACTGTGTTTACAGCACTGCCCTGGATTGTGGACCCAGATGCTCTGAAATCACTCTTGGCTGTAATGTTTGCAGTGGCACATCTGCTTACAGATGAGAAAACATGGTCTTTAGCCAAGAGGGAAGGCAAAAATGCTGGTCGTTTTCTGGCTCGTACCAACCTCCAGGCTTCCATATCTACATCTGTTTCTACAAAGCGGGAAAAAAATGGTGTGGTATCAGCATATGAAACTAGGAGCTGGTGCTGGTAGGAAAGGGGGAGGCTGATAAAAATGCAACAAGGTGTGGGCTGCATGTATTGCTTCCTCACGGGTGACTTGGGTCAAGTTAGCCAGCTTGTCTGAGCTTCAGAAGGGGCTGTTAGGAGGATTAAATACGATCATGTTTGCAAAGTACTTAGCATTACATACACTGGCTTCCTTCCATTTGTCTGGAAGGAAGGAGAGAAGGGCAGAGGGAGTGAAGAAAGAAAATGGTGATCCCTTCCAAGGACAGGCAAACATGCCCAGTGGACAGCAGAAGTGTAAAATTGTGTTTTTGCAGCCTCCAGAGTAACTTTCTTGTGACATGTGGGGTTTTAATGGATTCCAGAAACCTGAAAGTTTCTCTGCAGTCAGAACAGGATGTTTAACTTTTGTCCTTTATGAGAAAAAAAAAAGATGCACTCACTAATCTCTTCATTCACTGGAAATATGTGGGAAACGATGAGAAATGGGCTCAGAAAAGCAAATGTGAAATGTGCTGTTTTAAAACACTAGCAACCAACAGAGTGTTGCAAAATGTGGCTGGAATCAATAACAAAACTTTTGGAGATAAACCATTGAACTTGATGCTTTATCAAGGGTAAAATGCTGGGAAGTTCCAATTTTGGAGGCCTGAGATGAAGTTTGGACTTCCTTTAGCACCTTGAGGGCAGGAAGAGGAGATGCGCTCGTCAGAAACGGGTAGGAGGTAAAACCTGATTGCTGAAAAAACACCATTTCCTTGTTCGTTTCTCTTGAATTCTACCTAATGTGAAACAAGGAAAAGGGAACTATTTTACAGAAAACCTCAATGTGGAGCAACTCAGAAGTCCCCAAGCACCACTGGCATTTGGTATCTAGAGAGACAGGATCATTCTTCAGTTTAAAATGACATGAATTCCTGGACTAGACGCTTTATGAAGCCAAGGCCTGTGTTGACTTTGGATATCACTATTCCCAGAGCCTAACCTAGCATCTGTCACATGCCTGGTAAACACTTTTCAGTGAAGAAAGGAAGGACAGAAGGAAGACAGCAAAGGAGGAAGAAAGGACAGAAGGAAGAGAAAATGAGGTCATGGTTGGGACTCTGCAGACTCTAAAGCAGGGGTCCCCAACCCCGTGTCATGGACTGGTACATGTCCATGGCCTGTTAGGAACTGGGCCTCACAGCAGGAGCTGAGCAGTGGGCAAGTGAGCGAGCATTACCGCCTGAGCTCTGCCTCCTGCCTTAGCAGCAGCAGCATTAGATTCTCATAGGAGCAGGAACCCTGTTATGAACTGCACATGCGAGGGATCTAGGTTGCATGCTCCTTATGAGAATCCTAGTGCCTGATGATCTGAGGTGGAACAGTTTCATCCCTAAACCATCCCCTCCACCCCTATTACCCTGGACTGTGGAAAAATTGTCTTCCACCAAACTGGTACCTGGTGCCAAAACGGTTGGGAACCACTGCTCTAAAGCATGGTCTAGATGGAGGGGACATCACTCTACTCAAGTGCTATCTGCCTAGAAACAGGAATTTTGAACTGTGAGACTTCACCTTCCCCAGCTTGGCAAGTGTCCACAGTCATTTTTGTAAAAGCTGAGATATTCATCCTCATTTGTTGGTAAACTGGAGACTCTTCATCCCTACAGTCCCCTCTTGGGTCCTCACTCCGGATTCTGCCCATGGGCATCACAAAGCAGGCAGAGAAAGGTTTGATGCTTCTGGAAAGATTCCGCTAATTGGTCCCCTTCTTTCATTCCTACCTCCTTCCCTCAAATGAATTAGGCTCATCCTCTATCTAATTAGGATTTCCCCATAAGAACTCCATGTCATTGAATTGTCTCTCAAAGTGTTCATTCCTCCAACCTTGAGGGAAGGAACTGTCCTACATGTATTTCATTCATTCAGATACATGTATACATATATACAAAACAATTCATACTGAGTTGGTTCTCAATAAAATTTTACTAAATAAATGGACAGATATTGCTGATTAGCAGGAAAAAGAAAAGGAGTGGTCTCCAGACTTGTTGAACCTAAGACAAATAAAAATATCTTGTGGTTTCCAGTAATAGGTCTGCAATGTGCTTGAAGGCAAACCATTGTAACCACCAAATCAGTCAGCACAACAGGTGTGATCAAACATGTGCCACTGTGGTCCCCAAAAGAAGGTGATGCTATGATTGCATGTGTCTTCCCCCAAGGGCACCCTGCTTTCCATTCTGGATATCCGCAGTCTCCCAGGTTCAGAGATCCAGCAAGGGGAGGCAAGAACTGGTTTGCCAAGTCTTGGGGCTGTGGAGTTGACTAGTTCTTGGCCAGGGCTGCTTCCTCTTCATCAAGGGAGGGGGCAGAGAGAGGGCAGGAAAAGAAGGCTTGAAGAACATATTTCCGAGGCTCGAAGGCCATCAGATATTGCTCAAAATCCCACTGCCTTTGAGCACAGGACAGCTGAATCAGAAACACATGGCACATTCCCTCTCAATCACATGCAGTTTGGGAAATCAAGGCAAATCACAAGCAAAGAACATTTGGAGGCCACAGAAGCAGCTGGAGCTGGGTCCCGACAGTTCTGCTATGGAAGGCGTATGGAGGTGGTGGAGGGAGAGATGCTCTGCAGACCTGGCTCACCAGACCAACAAAAAAGTGGGAGCTCCTGGGTATCAGTCAGGGTCCAATCAGGAAGCCACCCAGTAATTTGAGCAGGTGGTACCTGGCATACCTAATGTCCCAAAAGCTGAACTAAAGAGCCTCATTTCTCACCTTGAATGATGATTGCCTTTGCCTAACTGACAAAGAAACCTGTAGCTAAATATTTAACATTTCACCAGTTAGTATGTTATCTGGTATTTCTTGTACGCCCATCCCACCTGTAACTGCAAGGGAGAAGCAGGACTTCATCTCAGAGCGGAAGTAGAGATGGGGGTTAGGGAGGGGAGCCTGGAGATCAGTGGACAGAATGCTCCCCATTAGAGAAGCAGACCTGAACACAGCTCTGATGATGATAAAATACAGCTTGCATTACACAGAGAAAACTGATGGGAATTCTGTGTCGGCGGTAGCTGCAGAACAATTTACACCTTTTATAAAGCACTTCCACAGCTAGCTGGGACCTCACAGCCTCACCTCATCTTCCTCAATTCCCTACACCCTTTTCCCTCAATGTCAATCGGAAAGAATCCCTCTCCCAGGCACCCACCTACGACTGTGTGTCTTTATGGCGGCACTTATCGTCATGCATCGGAATTACTCATGCACACGTCCCCTCTTGTCTTCCAGTGCCCACGTAAGGAAGGAGACATGAACTGCCCACATCACCTGCCTCAGGCCTTGTGCTTATGTTAGTGACACAAAGATGAATCAATTGTGGTTCCTGCCCTCAAACGGCTCAGGAGTGTGCCATTCACGTGTGGGAGACAGGCAAGGGAGGAGGTACATCACGAGCCAGCGTGACCTATGTTAAATGGGAACGGAGTGCACAGGAAGCCCGACTGGGACGTGATAGACTCTTACACTTAGTGTGTCAGGGAGGATGGGTCAGCTTGAGCTGAATCTTGAAGGACAATGGGATTTTCTAGGCAGTTCAGACCAGGAAGGGCATTTAAGCAGGGAGAAGAGCATATGAAGAATGCGGAAGTCCTGAACTTTAAAAAGCATCGGGACTGCGGGGAGATGTTCCTTTGGGTTAGAGCACACAGTGTAACAATAATCATAATGATAGCTACACATACATCTTTTCGTTTTCTATATGCCAGACAGCGTTCTAGGTGCTTTACATGTGCTCTTTTTAATCCTCACAAACAAGCCTATGAGGTAGAGAGTATTATTCCCATTTTACAGTTAAGGAAACTGAGGCACAGTCACTTGCCCAGGTAGTAAGGGGCTGAGAGTGATGAGGGTTATAGGGTGGAAGCTAGAGAGGTAGGCAGGAGCAGAAGAATGCGGCTGGGTGAACTGCAAAGGACCCAGGAAACCCCAGCATACCTGCTGTCGGTGTGGGCCCTCCCAGCTCCTCCCCTGCCTTGGATCCCTGCAGTAACCAGGACCAGACCTGGACTGGGGGTTGAAATCTGAGCAGAGGCAAGTTGGCTTGGAGCCAGCAAGGAAATTCATTCACTTCCAAAAACAAACCATCCCCCCGGCCCACCCTGCCGCACACACACACTAGATGCCTGCTGAACAGAATGACCTGGAGCCCTAAATGAACTCATGGCTGCCCAGGGAGTGAAACCCTTTTCATCCTCTGTGGGCTGGGTCCTGCAAGGCTCATACCTGCCGCTCACACACTCAGAGCCAGAGATGGTCGGGACAGATGGGAAGATGCGTTGGAGGGAGCTGGCTCTGCCCACTCTAGAGGTAGGGAAAGCAAAGCCCCAAGAAGGTAGTGGCTCCCAGTGAGCTGGTGAGAGGCAGAGCCTGCTCAAGGATCCTGGTGCTCTGACTTCCATTCCAGCTGTCTTTACACTGTTCATCCATTTCCTCCTGGCCCCCCAGGAAGTCATGAGCTCTCTGCACCAGCAACACAGAGAGCTTGGTACAAACAATGGCCAAATGGCCTCTGCAGTGACTGGGGACTTCTCCAAGGAGGGAGAAGGACCAAGAGGGCCAACAGGTGCTTGTGCCTTGGTGCACTGGTGCATTCCCAGGAGATATCTGGGATACAAGTCATCTCACAACTGCCCTGAGGAGCAAGAGTCTAATCATGAGCCATTGAACTCTGGCTCCTGCAAGGCAGGGCAGCTCCACGTTCAGGATGGACCAGGTGTGTGGTGTGTCAGTCTGGTGCACATCGGGAGCCAGAGCAGCACCCAGGGTCACGGCAGAGCTAGTCCCATCCTCTTTGGGGACTCTATATATCTGTGGGCTCAGGCCTATTTTGGGCTCTACAGTCTGATTCACACCAGTCCCTCTGGACCTGCGTCTGGCCTCCCAGGATGACATTCCACTCCCTTTCTGGGTCATGGCTCAGGCTTGCCAGTCAGGCTGTTGTGGTTGCAGATGACATCGAGCAGGCTGTGTGTATTCCTTAGCCTCACAGACCCCACTGGCTGCCACGCTCCCTGCCACCTCCGGGAGACTGGAAAGAATCAGTGAATGGAGGAATGGGTGGATGGATGAAGAGATGAATACCAGGCCCCACAAGGAACAGGGGCAGTAGCAGAGCTAGCAGCCTAGGGTCCCGACTCCCAGCCCCAGCATGGCATTTACCTCTCTTGCATCAATTCCCCATGTACATGGGGAAGCAGCTAAGCAGAAGTGGGTGGGCAGTTGGTATAGATGGTGAGAGAAAGGAAGATGGGGCGAGGGAGGGGTAAGGCCAAGGGAGAGTCAGAGAAGGACTGAGATGTCTGCTAAGAAGCTGTCCCATGAGAGCGGTCCTTATACATTATTTACCATATCTTGGGGAGAATCTGGCTCCCTGAAGAGATAGAGTCCCTTGTGAAGACTAAGACTGGGTGTGGGAGGGGTCCAAGGAGTGGGGGGAAGGGTTGGGAGTTTGAGGTGTCTGACCCGGGCATGGCTGTTGCCTGTGGGGCCCTCAGGGCTCCTGTGCCTGATAGACAATGCTGCCTCCTATCTTCATCCTTTGGGGCTGCTATAATGAAATACTATAGACTGGGAAATTTATAAATAACAGAAATTTATTTCTCACTGTTCTGGAGGCTGGGAAGTTTAGATCAAAGCACAGCTGACTCAGCGCCTGGTTGGGGCCTGCTTCCTGGTTCATAGATGGTGCCCTGTTGCCGTGTCCTCACTGGTGGAAGGGGCTAGCTAGCTCTCCAGGGTAGCTTTTATAACAGCATTAATCCTCTCATGAGGGCAGAGTCCTCATCACCTAATTACCTCCCAAAGGCCCCATCCTAATACTATCACCTTGTGGGTCAAGATTTCAACATATGAATCTGGGGGGGATGGAAACATTCAGACCATAGCACCTCTCAAGCTTAGAGTCCAGAGCCTGAGACAGGGATGAGGCTGCTGTGTGGTCCACCCAAATACTAGCAAGGGAGCTTTTCCCGTGTGTCCAGAATGTTGATGTCAGGTACAGTCTTTATTTGCCTCTCTTTACCAAATTTATAAGGTGGATATATCCATTTCTGGCTGCCTGTCTAAAGAGCTCCAAACATACACTCTTTACAACCAAAAGTCAGCAGTGGCAGCAGATGGCATGCGGCTGGGGAGAGGGCCTGTGTTGCACAGAGCAAGCTCACAGGGCCAGGACAAGGAGGGAAGCGGGGCGTCGGCTGTGCTTCATAACATAGCATCATCTTCCAGATGTGTCTACACCGTCAGATTTTCCTGTCTAGACCATGCGACTGATTTTCCACTCTCAGTGGAGAAGGTCTGAACACGTGTCAAGCCATGCACGATCCTGGTGGCCCTGTGAGGCCTAAGAGAGGACCACACCAAGAATCTGTTGTGGACCGGGCCCTGGGGAATTGTCCAGCACACTATTTACTATTTCAGAACCTGCATGAATTCATGTAAGGGGCTGAACACCCAGAGTGGGTTTGGGACTTATTCTGACACTATATAAAGTAGGTGTTTGCTTTTTTTTCTCTCCTTTTAAGATAAAACACTGGCTGTCTGCGTCAGAACACAGACATGGCTTATGAGAGGACACAGACGCTAGGGCCAGAAAGTGTGATTGGAGAATTTGCTGTCACTTGCCTCCAAGCTGACTATGGCCAGACTGTGACCTCGTCTTAGAGGAAGAAGACTGCTTGCCTGACAGAGGTCAGGATAGAGTGCGTAACTTCTGAACATGGAAACTTGCAAAGAGAGCCCTATCTCTAGTGCAAGGAAGAAGTGAGTGAATTCCCAGTGGGCGGAGTAGGCCAACAAGTGAGCAACTTGGGACGTTAGAGATAAAATAATTCAATTCTCTTCCCTAACTCCCAGTTTCTTTTATTTTTAATTGATTAATTATTATTATTATTATTTTTAGAGACAAGGTCTTGCCCTGTTGCTGGGGCTGGGGTGCAGTAGCAGGATTATAGCTCACTGAAGCCTCAAACTCTTGGGCTCAAGTGATCCTTCCCACCTCAGCCTCCTGAGCAGTGGGGACGACGGACATGCATCACCAGGCCCGGCTAATTTTTTCTTTTCGTTTGTTTTTTTGAGACAAGGTCTTGTTATGTTGCCCAAGCTGGTCTCCAACTCCTGGTCTCAGGTGATCTCCCTGCCACAGCCTCACAAGTGCTGCGATTACAGGAGTGAGCTACCGTGCCCAGCCGGCACTCTCACTTCATACAGGAGAACACTGAGGCTCTGAAATGAGAAGTGGTTCTTCTTGTCTCCTCACTCAATGCTTCTGAACCCAGGAGCTCCCCTACTCAGCCTCTCCTCACACACTTGCTCATAGTGATGTCAAGGTCCTGGTGGGGCTTTGGTGATGGATGTAGCACTTTCACCCCGGGCTCTGCACGGGAGACAAATCAGTGCTGCAGGGCTCACCGGCTCAGACTGAGAGGTTTGCAATATGTCCCTAGGGCAGGCTGAGCCTTAGGTGTTAAAAGGAGATCAACCTCTCCTAGATAGGAAACAGTCTGTTCCAAGCTGTTAAAAGCATGATAGCACTCCACTGAGACTTCTTCCCGAGTATAGTGGAAGACTGAAGATTTCCTACTACAGTAGGAGCTGAGGGTGTTCTTTAGTATTCTCTCTCTCTCTCTCTCTCTCTCTCTCTCTCACACACACACACACACACACACACACACAGCAGCGTTAGAAATGCTGCCCACAGAGCTAAAAAGTCTAAGATTTCAATAAGCTTTTTCTTAGGCTAAGAAGGATAAAGTGGGCCAAGTGCGGTGGCTCACACCTGTAATCCCAGTACTTTGGGAAGCTGAGGCGGGCGGATCACCTGAGGTCAGGAGCTCAAGACCAGCCTGACTAACATGAAGAAACCCTGTCTCTACTAAAAATACAAAATTAACTGGGTGTGGTGACGCATGCCTGTAATCCCAGCTACTTGGGAGGCTGAGGCAGGAGAATCGCTTGAACCCGGAAGGTGGAGGTTGTGGTGAGCTGAGATCACGCCATTGCACTCCAGCCTGGGCAACAAGAATGGAACTCTGTCTCCAAAAAAAAAAAAAAAAAAGAAAAGAAAAGAAAAGAAAAGGGACAAAGTGATTTCTTCGGTCTGCAGGGAGGTCATTATACTTCCTCAACGTCCCGAGTTCACTGAGAGTTCTGATCCTGGTCCCCAGGTGAGTTTTCAACCCAGCCACAGATCAGGACCGGCTCTGGCCACCTCCCTGGCCTCTCTGCACACTCTCATCTATTTATATTTGTGTTTAACACTGAACCTTCCACGGTGCTTTGTGCTGCATCAGCATGTGATACATATTTACAAAATGAACATGTGAAAGAACAGTGTCACAAACAAAGCCAAGACAGACAGATATAACTCTCCACAACCAAAGGAAATGGTGCTCCCTCCAGCCCACTGGAGCTCCCAGCCTCCCAGACAGTCCACTCCACTACTTCTACGGTAACAGGAATGAAAAGAAGCATCTGGAGTCAGACAGACCTGACTTGTCACTGCGCTGTGTAACCTTGAACAAGCGCGTCACCCTCTCTAAGTCTCAGTTCTGTCAACTCAAGTGGGGAGCATAACCTGAGATCACAGGGCTGCTGGGAAAAATCAAATCAAATAACTCATGGGAAAGAACCACAGAAACTCGAACATGGAACAGTGTGATGTCTTCATTGCTCTGACTTGAGAGAACAAAGCACAGATCCGGTGAGGGGGGCTTCCATGGCAACCTGGGCACCATCACTGTCTCTGGCTCCTAGCTCAGGGCACAGACTCTAGGTCAGCCAGCCAATCCCATCTCTGCAGCATTAGTCATTAAGTCAAAGGGTCAAGAGGCCTCTATCTGGGAGACAGACTAAGTACCTAAAAGTGGGGCTTGCTTGTGGTAGTGGGGAGGGGCTAGGAAATCCCTGGACCTTCAGGATTCAGAGCTCTCTGGAGAAGAGGTGCAGGTTCATGGAGAAGGAAGCCATAGCCCTGTTCCTCAGAGGCCTACCTGTAACATGCCAGAGACTTCCCCTGGCCTGACCAGGGCCCGCAGCCTCCAGCAGGGCTGAGGAGGGCTCCAGGAGGGAGGGGTGCTGCCCCATCCAGAAAGTGCTGACAGCAGCTGGCAGTACTCATTCATTGTTCTGTTTACTTAAATATGCACATACTAAGCACCAACTGTTTGCCAGGCACTGGGCTACATGCTGGTCATTCACCCACTCGTTCATCCACTCATCATTCCTTCAGTAACAACTGTCTGCCGAGCACTGTGCTGGGCACTGCAGATCTGTAATAGTAGCTAGTAAGTCACGCACGGCGCCATCCACATTAAGCTTAGAGTCAGGTGGAAAAGAGAGACAAAGAAATATACCTTGCAAATTGTGATAAGTACATGAAGGGATCAAATTGGGGCTGGGGAATAATGATGGGGACAGGAAAGAGGCACTCAGAAAGGGACATGTGAAAAGGACTCTTTGAGTTTGTGAAATATAAGCAGGGGCCCAAAAGGACTAGAAGCAGCTACGTGTGTATTTTGGCAATGGGGCCGGGGGGTCGATGGTGGGCAGGTGAATGTTTCAAGCAGAGCAAACAGCCTGTGAAGGCTGCTGGGAAGATGGCTTGGTGTGTGAAAGGAGCTCACGGGAAGCCAGCTCCAGTGCGGCTGGAACAGAAGGAAGGGAGAGAGGGGCCAAGGCAGCGGCCAAGCCGGGGACGATGGTCCTCTGTAAGCGCATGTCCAGCTTCGAACGGCAAAGGCTTGGGTCCTTTGAAAGAGACAGATACGCCTGTGTCCCACTTACTTCCCTCCCTCCCTCTTCTGTTCCCTTAATACATGATGGTACCCCATATTGGCAGGTGTTGTGAACACAGGGATTAGAGGAAACCATCTGAGAACATCTTGACATCTTGAACCTTAAAAATGTTCAAACTTTCTGAGCAGCAGTTCCACATCTCAGAACTCATTCGAATAAAAACACACTTTGGAGGCATGCAAAAATTACCTGAAGGGAATGTGTGTAGTGGCAGCATTTATACAATTATAAATGATCAATCTTAGGGAAGTGATTTTAAAAAGACACAGTCTTCCATAAATAAAATATTATGCAGCTATTAAGAATGTGTTCGTGGTCGGGCGTGACGGCGCATGCCTGTAATCCCAGCACTTTGGGAGGCCCAGGCAGGTGGATCACCTGAGGTCAGGATTCAAGACAAGCCTGGCCAACATGGGGAAACCCATCTCTACTAGAAATACAAAAAATTAGCTGGGGGTGGTGGTGGGCACCTGTAATCCCAGCTACTTGAGCGTCTGAGGCAGAAGAATTGCTTGAACCCAGGAGGTGGAGATTCAGTAAGCTGAGATTGTACCATTGGACTCAAGTCTGGGTGACAGAGAGAGACATTCCCTCCACCCATCCCAAAAAGAATATGTTTGTAAAAATGTTTTCAGTGAATAGGTTATAATGAGACAACATGATGTGCCTAGACAGAAGGGACTACACTGTAGGGATTCACACAATGCAGCATCACACAGCCACCAACTAGAGGAGCCACTGACACAGGCAGCATCAGGGTATATATATATATAACTGCATTTTAGGTTCTGGGGTACATGTGAAGAACATGCAAGATTGTTGCATAGGTACATACATGACAATGTGGTTTGCTGCCTTCCTCCCCATCATCTATATTTGGCATTTCTCCCCATGTTATCCCTCCCCAACTCCCCACTCCTGACTGTCCCTCTCCTAGTCCCCCATGACAGACCCCAGTGTGTGATGCTCCCCTCCCTGTGTTCACGTGTTCTTACTGTTCAACACCCACCTATGAGTGAGAACATGCGGTGTTTGATTTTCTGTTCTTGTGTCAGTTTGCTGAGAATGATGGTTTCCAGGTTCATCCATGTCCCTATAAAGGACACGAACTCATCGTTTTTTATGGCTGCATAGTATTCCATGGTGTATATGTGCCATATTTTCAGCATCAGGGAATATTTTTAGTGACAGGATAGTGAGTGAAAAAGCAAGTCCCAGATGTCTGTGCATAACATCATTCTCTCCTTAATGAAGTCAAAAAAGCGGGCACTATCAAACAATAGTGTTTATACGACACTGCTATATTTTACAAAGTTAAAAGAATGAGAAATACAAAATCTAGAATTGAGTTATCTCTGGAGATGCAGGGGCCAGGAGAGCAGGCTCGCACACAGGTAAGTGTGAGTTACTGATAAGATGTTAGTTTTGGGGTTAAGTGGTAGGTTCAGAGTTGTTTATTATGATATTTACAAATAAAGAAGCAAATAAAGAAAAAAAAAATAAGGTTATGGGCCAGGCACAATGCTCCTGCCTTTAGTACCACCACTTTGGGAGGCTGAGGTAGGAGACTTGCTTGAGTTCAAGAGTCTGAGACCAGCTTGAGCAACATAGTGAGACCACATCTCTACAAAATAATTTGTTTTAAATTAGCTGGGCGTGGTAACATGCACCTATAGTCCCAGCTAGGAGAGGCTGAGGTGGGAGGATCACTTGAGCTCAGGAGGTTGAGGCTGCAGTGAGCTGTGATTGTGCCACCACACTCTAGCCTGGGTGATAAAGTAAGATGCCCCCCTCAAAAAACAAGCTTATGCATAGACCAGTGATGACATTACGGCATGTAGGAAACATTACAATAAAAAAAAATTCATCAGTATGTGGCCTAGTCTCAATTTTATTTTAGAAATATACATACATACAAATAGGATCATGTGCCACATACCAATGTCTTGTCATTACAGTCCACACATGCAACAGGGATTCCATAAGATCGTATTTTTACTACGTAAGAATTTTATTTTATTTTTCTATGTTCAGATATGTTGAGATACACAAATATTTACCACTGTGTTACAACTGACTACAATAGTCAGTACAGCAACATGCTGTACAGGTTTGTAGTCTAGGAGCAATAGGCTGTGTCAGATAGCCTAGGTGTATAGAAGGCTACACTGTCTAGGTTTGTGCACGTACACTCTATATGTTTGCACAATTATGAAATCATCTAACGACACATTTCTCAAACGCTATCCCTGTCATTAAGTGATGCATGACTCTATACCTGTTGAAAAAGGGCAAGAAAGCAATACACTGACATGGTAACAATTATTTCAGAATGATTGTACTTTTCCACTTCTACAATAAATTCATGTTTTACAACTAGAACAAAAAGTTGTTTAAAAGAGATGACTAATTTAAATGTCACCGATAACTTGTTCTGAGGGAGGCCAAGAAGGGCCAGAAGGGAGAGTGGGCAGATCCCTACACCCAGAGGGTTGATGTAGTGTGGGGCCGTTACTGAAATGGCTCAGATGTGGACAGGGAGCTGTGGGAGGCCCGCCCCTGCCAGGCTCACTGCTCTTGTGCTTTCTCCCTCATCTGTGTTGATTTCTTGTCTGGATTAACAACTGTTTCACTCCTTTTCCACCTTTAGCTTCTAGGAGAGAGGAGGCACCTTAAATATGTAAATACAGGCCAGAAGCAGTGGCTCACCCCTGTAATCCCAGTATTTTGGGAGGCTGAGGCGGGCAGATAACTGGGGGTGAGGAGTTTGAGACCCGCCTGGCCAATGTGGTGAAACCAATTCCTACTAAAAATACAAAAATTATCTTATATTTGGATGTGGTGGCAGGTACCTGTAATTCCAGATACTCATGCGCTAAGGCAGGAGAATTGCTTGAGCTCAGGAGGTGGAGGCTGCAGTGAGCCGAGATCGTGCTACTGCACTCCAGCCTGGGTGGCAGAGTGAGACTCAGTCTCAAAAAGAAAAAATAAGATGTAAAAACAGAAATGAATTGATCATCAACACGATCATTCAGTCAATTCCTTTTGGGTGAAGTTTTTTTATTTTTATTTTTTGAATCAGGAAACGATAATAGACTGTGAGGCAATTAATTTTGTTTTAAGTTGCTAAGTGTGTGGTCATATTGTGACACAGCATGGAACATGGACACCAGGTCAAAATAGGGGCTATGAGAGAACAGAGGAAGGAGTGGCAAGGTTTCAGACATCAAGGAAGGCTTTCGGGGGAGGTGTCCTGGGGAAGCAATGTGGAAGCACAGCATGTGCACAAGTTCTCTTCTGCCCCTCCGTGCTCTAGGTCTTACCTGGGGCGGAGTTCCAGGGGAGGCCTGCCTTCTCCAGCACTGTCTGAGACCTGGGATCAGGCCTACTCAACTCTGGGATCCAGTTAGCAGGCTTCTCCACCTCTCACAATCAGCTGTGAGGGCCAGCCTGAACTTTCTTAGTAATAAAGGTTATACTTGGGCCCCCACTTGCTATCATTTGCTTTTATTCTTCAATTGCTGAGAATGAGAGGGTACTGTTCATTGGGGGTCCCCTCGTGGCAGTGTGGGAACCGCAATCCAGCCGGGAGGAGTGAGGCTGGGAGGGAGACGAGAGCACCGCATGGAGGTCCATGCATTCAGGCTCCAGCTTAGCTCTTGGCTTGTAGGCCATGGAGAGCCACAAAAAAGTCTGTGTGTTTCAGTGGCTAGAAGTTACACCACAGGGCATGGGCCTCCAAGGCCAAGAATCTGGTTTTTGGTTTTCCTTAACCCTGCATGGTTTGGTCACATGCCCATGATCAACTTGGGTTGCAGTGGCGGTCTGCGGTGGACCCGGGAGTGTGTGTGCAAGCACAAGCCTACGTGAGGCAGGTCCATGCAGGCTTGCCAGGAGCGCCTGTGAGTGGATCTGTTGCCTCTGTGTTCCCCCGTGTCACTGGGTGCAGATGTGTCTTTGTGTGTCTGAAGATTTGAGTGTCCCATGTTTATGTGTAAGCCCATAACTTGGACGGTGTTAAAAGAGACTATCAGTCGATGTTTGTGGAGTGCTTAGTATACACCAGGAACTCTGTTAAGAACTTGTTCATATTCCCATTTTTATCCTCATAATGACACCATGAGATTGGTACTATTATTACCGCACTTTACAGTTGAGGAAACTGTGGCACAAAGAGGCTAAGAAATAAACTCAAAGTCACACTTCTAGCAAAAGGCAGATTCAGGAGCAGACTGAATCTTCCTGGTTCTGAAGTCAGGTCCACATGTATCCTGGTAAGTCTGTGGGTATGTGACCCCGTGCCTGAGTGACTGTTCTCATGGGTTTTGAACGCACGTGTGCTGGGCTTATCTGAACCTATGTGGCCGGGCTCTCTCTGTTTCACTCCGTGCTCAGAGGCATCACGTGTCTACATGGCTCATGGCATCTGTCTTTGTGTCTGCACGTCCTCAGATAACTGTGCATCCTGATGGCCTGTGCTTACTTGCATGAGTCAGTGTGTCTCTGTGTTTCTGTGTGTCTCTGGCTGCCTGTATGTGCCTATGCATCTGCACACCCCCATGAGGAGTTAGGCAGGGCTCAGAGTCACATCTGGTTGTGACACACTGCCTGTGGGGAGAAGGTGACTGCAACAGGAATCCCTCCCTGTGAGCCGTGTGTGCCTTCTGCCCTTAGAAGCCTGGAGAAATCCAACAGACGCCACGCTCTGCAGCAAGCAGGCAGGCGGGCTGCACTGCTAGGGGCCTGACTGGGTTTATTTTCAGCAACTGAGAAGGCCCTGCGGCATTTAATTAATTCCACTCCCTATGTAAACACTGGCAAACACAGGGCTCCAATGGCAGAAGCACGTCCCCCCTCAAGCTCCCCATGCTGCTGCTGCGTGGGACCTCACTGTGGGGACTGCACGTGTGTGCCCGACCACCGCCACAGTGATCGCATCCATTCTGCCACTGCATCTCCCCCAGAATCTGCCCCTTGAGTCTGGTTCCTCAACCCTCTTCTCCACCCTGTGACATTTCCCCTGGCTCAGGCCTTGACAGCTGTAACCCAGACCTTTGCAAAAGTCTCAAGGTAGGGGGATGAGGGGTCTCTGTTCTCAGCTCCATCTGGTGGTCTCAGGGTGAAGGAGAAACTTCTAAAATGCAGGTTCATCAGATGTCTGGTTCAGACAGTCTGCTGACTTTGCCATGCACATAGGGTGTTTGTGTATGTGGTAGTCACCTTGTATGTAACCCAGACAGCACCTACGTGAGCAGAGGCAGGAAGCCCACCATAGCCACCAAAGCCCAGGGTTTCAGCCCTGGCCTTACTGGGAGAGCTCTGTGAGTGCTGATGTGCCACACAGCTCTGGAAGGAAGCAAGGGTTACACTGACCTCCCAATCAGGTCATCAGGAAATAGCCACAAGTTGGTAGTTTGTGGGGAAATTTTTCTTTGAGGAATGAGGAAGGTAAGAGTGAGGAAGGAGGTACCTGGAGAGGGCAAAGCAGAAGATGCAGCCCAGGAAGGAGGCAGGTAAAGGGACTGGGAGAGGAGTCCTGGAGAAACTGCTCATTCCCACAATCCCCGGCAGGTCTTGCAGCACCGCATGGTAACAGCATGACCTTGGGCAAGTCACTTAATATCACAGAAATCTTTCTCCAATAGGAACTTTCCTTGAAGAACTTATAAATAATAATTCTCACTCTAATAGCCCTCACTTTTCAAGACACAGTGCCAAGTGCCTGACTTATCTCACCCGCTCTACAGCACCCCTATCAGCTCTCTGCCTCCATATCCTCAGCGTGTAGGCCAGGAAAGGGAGGTTCAGAGACGCTAAGTACCTTGTCCAAGGCCACGTCTGGATTAAGCCGCAGAGCTGGGACTTAATCCTAAGTCAGACTTCTCCCAGAGCTCGTGGTCTTGATATTGTCTCAAAATCGAGTTCTCTAGCTCAAAATGCTGGTATTTGAGTTCTGTAGTTCAAAACACTGGTATTCTAGGCTTGATGTTCAAGTTCATCTCAGTCACCATGAGAATTTTAGTTCCACTAAAACTCATACCTATTGGCAACAAGACGGAGACATAACCAGGGGGCAGAGAGTAGAAAAAGAAGGCCACGACAAGGCAGAGCTAGAGGAGACGCAGTGATGGAAGTAAGTGTGGCCCTGTATGTGGATGTGTCTTGAGGTGGCTTCTCTGAGATCTTAGAAGGACCAATGGCCTGAAGCTCTCAGCTGCATCACACAATCAGGACATCTGGATTAGCCAGACCCAGAATAAATAAATGCCCCAGTGCATATGTAGTGTCTTCACCAAAGCAAAACACATTTACTGTCTTCTTCTTCCAACTACAAGGAGGCAGATGCTCAGAGGGAAGGCAAATGCAAACCCACTGTTCAGTCTCCATGATGTCTCACTTAGAGGTATAAATGCCACTGGCTTTCTCTTTATTCAGCAAGTTGTTTTTATTGCTCATTTTAGTGAAAGTAAAAAAATATGCTCAAAGCATTTGGGAGGTCCATGCCTACTCAACTTTCCCGGAAGCTCTGAGGTTCTCTCTCTACGGGATTTTAGGAAGCTTAGCCTGGTGTCTTGGAAAGGATGATTGTGCCTGATCCCCAGGGGAGGTGGGAGGGTGAAATGTGGCCAGGTACATAGAAATAAATTCTAAAAGCACAGGACCAGCATTGTGACGGTTATATAATGGAAAAGCCACAGAGCCTCCAGCCTCACTGTGCTAGTCGTTAGGTGCCCAGTCCATAAATAGTCAGGTTCTGGAATCTTCCCAGAGCCTGTAGGGTGGCTCTTTCCTATGCTCACTGAAAACAGCGGGGGCCATGTGATTTGCTCTGGCCAGTGACATGTGAATGGAAACGGTGCCTACCACTTCTAGGTGGAAGCGTTAAGAACCAGTGTGAACTTTTCCTGTCCTCTTTTCTTCTCCAAGCTCTGGACAGTGGCTGCCCTGAGGCCCCCAGCAGATCTGTGGTGTTCATGCAGCACGGTGAAAAATAACTCTTTCCTGTCCAAAGATACTAAGAGTTTCCGGGTTGCTTGCTCCAGCAGCACACCCTAGCTATCCTGGTGGTAATTCCTCACAACCCACACACTGGCTGGTGAGCCCCAGGAGCAAAGTGTGAAGGGCATGTGTTTCATCCTAACTCTTCTAATGGAGTCCAGCCTCAACCCCAGCAATCCATTCTCCACACAGTAGCCAGGGTCATCTTTTCATTTATTTGTTTATTTTATTTTTACTTATTTATTTATTTTTGAGATGGAGTCTCACTCTGTTGCTCAGGCTGGAGCACAGTGGTGCGATCTCAGCTCACTACAACCTCTGCCTCCCATGTTCAAACGATTCTCCTGCTTCAGCCTCCCAAGTAGCTGAGACTACAGGTGCATGCCACTATGCCCTGCTGATTTGTGTATTTTTAGTAGAGATGGGGTTTCTCTGTGTTGTTCAGGCTGGTTTCGAACTCCTGACCTCAGATGATCCACCTGCCTCAGCCTCTCAAAGTTCTGGGATTACAGGTGTGAGCCACCGTGCCCAGCCAGGGTCATCTTTTTAAACCACAAAGCTTATCATGGCACATTGCCCCCACTTTAAGCGCCCAGACATTCAAAACGTGAACATAGTACCCCTCCCCTCCCCATACCACCCAGCTGCTCAAAACTCCTGGCCCAATTCAGCTCTCCAGCCTCAGCTCTTGCCACCTCTTGCTTCACACCCTGAGCCCTATTCACCAAAATTATTTCATTACAAGGTGCCATGCTTTCTCCCACCTCCAGACATTTTGCACGTGCCATTCCCTATACCTCAAACACTCTTCTCTGTCCCACTCATTTAACCAACTCCTACACACCCTTTGGGCCCAAGCTTAGTGTCCACCTCCTACAGGAAGCCCTCCCTGACTCCCAGGCCAGGCTAGGTGCCCTCTCAGTGCCTTCACTCTTACCATTTGTATCACTGTGGACTGTCAATTTACTTGCAGCACCCCCTTTCAGACTCTGGGTTCCTTGAGAGCAAGGGCTGTGTCTGCTTTTTTCCCCATGGTATCTCCAGTGACCGTCACAGCGTCTGCCTTCTGGTAACTGCAGAGCACCTGCTGAATGAATGGACTGTGAGTGCCTCCACACACGGGTCCTCTGATGGTGGTAGGCGATACTGATTTAATGAGGCAGGGGCAGCTTCTTTATGTGCTCTCCCCCCAAATCTCTGGCTTGAAGGGGGAGGCAGGGATTTCATGGTGATAAATGGGGGCCTTTCAAGTAGCTCGGTGGCCCGGACACTTGGAGGGCAGCAGCCTGGGGCCTCCTAGGGAGCTAATGGTTTTCAGGAGCAGTTTGGGAAGGAGTCCTGCAAACAGCCAAAGGAAAACATAACCTCTCTAGGCTCCCACTGTCCTGGGTGCTCAGCAGAGATGGCGCTCAAAGGAGCTTCATGAATTATTATGTCCACATTGCTTGCTGATAAATGACGGTCTCATGCTCTGGTACCAAATGCTGGTTGTAATATTTAATCAAGGTCTAGTTTTATGCATCAGTTGGTTTTGAAAATAATATTTATGGGTCTGGAATGCCTTCAATTTTCAGGCATACGGCCTAAGAGAATCTTTATTTTGTGGCTATTGGATAAGAATATAGGAAGTGAGATAGAGAAGCTGTGAAGTTCACTTGTGCCTGCTCAATGCCAGGTCCTCTACCAGATATCAGAGATGCCAAGATGGAAACTAACTAATTCCTTCATGCCCAGGATTCATCCTTAGGTCCGAATCTTTCCTCCAAGATCCCTCCATCCTTATGCAAGCCTGGTTCATCGTCTAACCCATCAGTTCAAACCTGATTCATCATCTAACCCACCTCCTCCAGGAAGCCCTCCATGACCGACCCTGTCCCCAGAGATCTCCACCCCTCCAAGCTCTACTTGCCCTCTGCCATGATGCAGAATATATGCACTGTCCAGCACGATGGATCAATTTTACCCACTGAAGTCTTGGCCACTCCACTGGATGGCAGGCTCCCATGAGGCAGACGGGGTTTGCTTCTTGATTCTCTCTACCTCTCCTCACTGCTGGACACCTAGCTGGTGTTAGGGAAAGTTCATTTGATAGAACTGAATTTCTAGGCTCTGGACTTTGCGCATATAGGAAGTTCAAAACTTATCCGAGATTCTATTGTAGATCACTCCCTGAATTTTGTCCTTTTCCCTGTTCTCTCCACCTCAGTGAATACGCCAAGCCAGACACCTGGAAGTCATCCATGAGTCCTCCCTCTGCTTCTTTTAATCGTTCATTCAGTCATTCATTCTTCTTCTCCTTCAGAAATAATAACAAAAATATTACCTGTTTACTCACTGCCAGGCCCTGTGTTAGGGGCTGGGGACAAACAGTGGTGAACTGGCCAGAAATGGTGTAGGGGGACTTTGAACTTCTAAACAGTTGTTCAAATAGTTTTTCTCCTGTACATCCCAAGGGTCTGCCTTGGTCCAGGGCCATTTCATCTCTGACAGGCTTCTAATGTTCCCCGGCCCCTGCTCCAGCCTTCTCCACCTCCCCACCGTCATCCTCACACTTGGTAAACAGTGTTGAGAACGTGGAAATGGGAGTGGGGTGCTGCAGAGAAAGCACTGGTCAGGAAGGCTGCGTTCTAGCTCCCCATGAGAAGCTGGATAAAACTTTTCCTCTCTACGTCTCAGTTTGTTCAAAGGTAAAGCGGGCCAATAATCTACGCCCTAAGTGTGGCTCTACCTTGAGGTACATCTGGTGGTAATAATTCCATTTCCGAGCAGGCCAAGCATATTACATGTATTAACACAATCCTCTCAGCAATCAGGGGCAGGCAAAAGTTCCTATTATTGCTATTCCCATTCTGAAACATAGCAACTGAAGCTCAGAGAGGTTAGGCAGCTTGCCCAAGATCACACAGCTATAAGTGGAGAACTGGAATTCCATATATAGGACTGACTGGCCCCAGAGGACCCTGAGCTTAACCTTGACATTCTATTAGCTCTCTCCATCTGTGGAGGACATCCTTATGCCTAGTGGTTCTATCTGTGGCTTTGAGTTGGGTGGGGCTTGGGATTCATGACTCGGTTTCCCCTGAGTAGGGACCAAGAGACCTCCTGTGTTTTGAGATAAGCACACTTAAATCTCCCACTTGTCAAAATGTTTTCAGGTTCTTTGCCATAAGTGAAGGGTGTGAACGTCCTGGGGGTGATTAGATGACAAAGCCAGTGAACAGCCCTAACCTGAACAAAGCATGTGGATTAGCCAAGGGCACCAAGGGCAAACAGTGTTGCTGCAGGCGGGGACACCCAGGGAAACCAGCCTGCTTCCTATCAGTGCAGCAGAGCGGCGCAGGAAGAGTGTAAATCAGGAGAGGAGGGGGCCAGGTTCCTGTCTCCCAGAACCGTCTTTAGGCCCCTTCCCCAGCTCCGTCCAAACCAGTCCTGGGTGCTCCCCGCCACCCCTGACAGCTTCCTCTCTCATTAGGATCTCTCTGACAACCCTGAAGATTTATAACGTGAAATGTTTCCATTTCCCTGACAAGATGTCTCTGCTTCAAAGTGCCTGCGCCTGGCCTCTGGAGCCCGGGATGAGGGTGACTTCGCGAGGAAGACAAATGAATCAAGGGGCTGACACTCCTCCCTTTCTTTCCCCCTATAATACATCTGTTTATTATTGAATGGGGGCTTGCATGGTTTGTGATGAATTGTCTTCTCCTCCACAGCCATGTCCCCAGATGGCTGGGGAGGCTAAAGTGTCTTCCAGGAGCACCTGCTTTTGATCTCTGGTCCTTTTAAATCTTGGGTTAAAATCTTCAGCCTGACGGGCCTGGAAAGCAGTCTTCAGCAGCAAAGCAGCAGCAAAGGAGTGTTAAAACCCTGGAGAGGATCATCTGGGTTCTCCCCAGAGACAGCCCCATGGGATTCCCTCTGATGGGCTGAAAACAGAGCAGGGGGCTTTCTTTTGGAGGGAGGCTCCCGCTTGGGTCCGAAAGCAGGGTTCTCATCTGCAGGTGAAGCACCCTTGGGATCCTGGGAGGGGAGTGGCAGCTCAGGCTGCTCTCTCCATACAGGGCTGGGTGCTGGCTAGAGAAAGGAGGAGGCTGTGGTCCCCTGGTTAAAAAAGCACTAGTCACCTCCCATTGCTACCTCCTGTTCCTTTTTCAAGTCTCCTCCGAAATGTCACTTCTGTAGGGAAAACCGTTCTTGATCACCTCCGAACTGGGAGTGACAGTGACCACCACTTGCTCACCACACCCTTATCCTCTTCTTTCCAGGCACACAACTCAACTGCCTTTCCAGCCTCCCATGCAGGTAGACAAGGCTGTGAGACTGATTCTGGCCAAGGGAGCATGAGGCCACTTCCAGGCCTGGCCCCTGAGACCCTCCCAGTGTGATTCTTGCCCCTTCCACAGACGCTGACTGCCATCTCTGCCAGGGGAGAGCCTGTGTCCACCTGGGGCCCTGAGCTTTCCCTGGCCCACTGGGAATACTCACATTGGAGCTATGAAGCCACTGAATGATGGGGGCTTATTGTCACAACAGTTAGCGTCACCCACCTTAGGTTTGGTTCCTGTGGTCCACACTCCCCAGCTCCTGCACTTCTGGGTTGTACTTGGCACCCTTGGTTACACTGCACTCTCTGGAATAACTGAATAATTTGTATGATGTCTGTCTGAGAAGACGATTTCCTCCCTGACGTGGAGACTGTCTCTCTTCTTCACTACTGAAGATGTGGGCATAACACAGCATCCGGTACACAGAAAGATGACTGATGGACTGGGTGATGGTGAATCCTTCCGAGACCCACAACACACCTTAGCCTCATGGAAGCTGCCTAGAATGGAAGGTCAGGAGCTCTGCTTGGATCCCGCACCATGCAGAAGCCGAGTGTCCTTGGTCATTTCACATCACTTCTCTAAGCCTCAGTTTTATTTGTCAACTGAAACAATTTCTCACCTCTCAGGGTTTGGGGGAAATAAAGGACAGAGAGCCTGTGGAATTGCCAAGCACACTGTGTGGCTTGCTTGATGTTCATGTCACATTGATGGCAGGTACCTGAATCTTATTGCCAGAGGTGGAGATGGGACCTTGGAAGTGACTCAAGCCACTGCTGACTCTGCCAATAACAAACTGTGAGGGCAGTAAGGCAGATGTCGCCAGAAGATGATCAAAATAAGATCCATATAGGGTAATCTATTAGGTTGAAGATGCACAACTGCTGAGAATTGGTGAGCAAAGGACTCAATGGAAGGATTACTCCCAGGTACCTAGAATGCTAGACCGAAGGATTCAGTGGAAGGATTACTCTCCAGGTATCTAGAATCCTGGACCAAAGGATTCAGAGAAAGGATTACTCTCCAGCTATCTAGAATCCTGGACCAAAGGATTCAGAGGAAGGATTACTCTCCAGGTACCTAGAATCCTAGACCAAAGGATTCACTGGAAGTATTACTCTCCAGGTATCTAGAATCCTGGACCAAAGGATTCAGAGGAAGGATTACTCTCCAGGTATCTAGAATCCTAGACCGAAGGATTCAGTGGAAGGATTACTCTCCAGCTATCTAGAATCGTGGACCAAAGGATTCAGAGGAAGGATTACTCTCCAGGTATCTAGAATCCTGGACCAAAGGACTCAGAGGAAGGATTACTCTACAGGTATCTAGAATCCTAGACCAAAGGATTCAGTGGAAGGATTACTCTCCAGCTATCTAGAATCCTGGACCAAAGGATTCAGTGGAAGGATTACTCTCCAGCTATCTAGAATCCTGGACTAGGAGATTTCTACTCAGCACACTGTCCTTGACCCCTGACGAATGAGCTCTGGAGCCAGGCAGTTCCCTGCCACTGCCCAGCTGGGCAACCATGGGCACAACCTTTACCCTCTCTGAGTCTCAGTTTCTCCATTTTATAAACGAGGAAGACAATATTCATGTCTTAAGGCTCAGTGTAGATTACACGGGTCAGAATTTGTGAAAGTGCTTAGCACGATGTCTGATCTAGAGGAGGCCAAAGTAAATTATTAGCTCCTTTTGTTCGTTGAGCTTTTATCTACCTGGATGGAATGAAGCTTTTGAATATCTCTGGATGAGTCTCCTTTTTCTCATCTGTACAGGTTACCTCACCTACCTCACCCACCTGCTGTGACAGTCACAGCAAGCAAGGATGTCACTGTGAGCATAAGTTGGAGCTATTATTAACAATTCACCTGTGTAGCATACTCTGCTCTTTGTTCACTGCGGAGTATGCTGCACAGGTGAGTTGTTAATAGCAGCTACAACCATTAGTAAGTACTAGTAATAATAATATCAGTAGCTGTGGTTGGAAATGGTAGAAGTAACTGCAGCAGACTTGGGAAACAGGATCAGGGCCCAGGTGGTAATAACAGCAGTGGCTGTGATTAACATAATAGCAGTGAGGGTGGCCCATGCCTAACCACCGCCCCAGTTAGTAGCAGTGGCCATGGCCAGCATGGTCATAGAGGTGGCAGGTACAGTAACAGTAGCGACAGTGAGAGGTTGGTGGCAGGAGAGGTGACAGAGGTAGTCACTGCACTTTAGCCTTGCTAGCCTCCTTTCTGTTAGCAGGCCCGTGGAGCCTGCTGTCCTGGGAAATGCTGCAACTTCGTGGGCATCAGTGTTGTACAAGGTGACCAGGTAGAGGAGGAGCATTTCTTCAGGATCCTATTGCTGGGGGAGCCCAGGTGTCCACAGGTGATTGAGCACTGACAGCTGGGCCAAAGGATCCACAGGCCTAATGTTGCAGGCTTCTGATCTGCCAAACGCCTTCCCACATGGCCAACCCTAGGAGCCTTCAAGAATCTCCTGAGCATTCCTGTTAGGCCCAAAAGTTAGGTGTTTTTCCCTCCACTGTCCCTTTAATATTCATTCAACAAATATTCACTGGGGCCTACTGCAGGCCCTGAAGAAGAAAAATATGATTCCCAACTTCAAAAAGGCAGCAGCTTTGAAAGCAATCCTTTGTGCATCTTCATTACAGCAGGTAGGCTGCCATATTAAGAACATTTATTGGCACTAGTGCTGGTTCCCATCCTTATCTTGTTTGGTATGGAATCTGGAGGGGCACGACAGCAACTCACTAGCTGGATCCCATTCATCTAAGAGGTATTTCTGTAGTAGTTACCCAAGGAAAGGCATAGGGAGCAGTGGCTGAGTTCCAATCCCGGCTCACTATGACCCTGGGCAAGATGCTTAATCTCTGTGTCAGTTTGCTCTGAGGATTAACTGAATTATTATTACGAGTAAACTGTTTAGAATAGTGCTTAGTGTACATAATAATGCTATAGAAGTATTAGGTGTGAAAATGTGCCAGGGATCATACTAGGCACTGTTCACATAGTAATGAGTCGAACAAAGTTCCAGCTGTCGTGGAGCTTACATTTTAGCAGGGGAACAGATGAGAAACACATAAATACACATGCCATGTAGGAAAAGGCGCTATGAGCAATAAAGCAGGGTGCAGAGACAGAGAGTCGGGGGCTACTAGGCAGGCTGGGAGATTCTTCTGGGCAGGTGATATTTGAACATAGGCTTGGATGAAATTAAGTATATGTGAGCCACGCGACTACCTTGGCTAAAAAGGTTCCAGGCAGAGGCAAGAATATGCTTTGTGTGTTCACTTAAAGCCAGGTACGGTGGTTCATGCCTATAACCCCAGCACTTTGGGAGGCTGAGGCAGGAGGACTGCTTGATTCCAGGAGTTTGAGACCAGCCCGAACAACATAGTGAGACCTCCATCTTTACAAAAATTAATTTTAAAAAATTAGCTGGGTGTAGTGGTGCATGCTTGTAGTCCCAGCAACTTGAGAGACAGAGGCGGGAGGATTGCTTGAGCCTGGGAGGTTGAGGCTGCAGTGAGCCGAGATCATGCCACTGCACTCTAGCCTGGGTTACAGAGAAAAACCCAGTATCAAAAGAAAGGAAGAAAAAAAGGAAGAAATGAAGAAAGGAAGAAGAAAGAAAGAAAGAGAGGAAACAAAGAAAGAAAGAAAGAAAGAAAAAGAAAGAAAGAAAGAAAGAAAGAGAACGAATGAACGAACAGAGCAAGGGGCCAGTGTGGCTGCAGTAGAGTAATGGTGTCAGTGGTCCAAGGTGAGGTCAGTGAGGTAGCTGGGGTCAGGTTATGCAGAAGCTCTTAGGCCACAGTCAGGATTTGGCTTTTGCTAGGAGTAAAATAGAAAGCCAGTGGAGAGTTTTCAATAAAGAAGTGTGAATCAATCAGAATTCATGTTTTGAAGGACGGCTCCAGGCTCTGCGAGAAGCACAGCCCTCTGGAGTGGGAGAAGGCGACAGACAGCAGGGGAACCTGTTACAGGTCACTTATTACATGCAGCTGTGATGGTGGCTGGGGCCACGGTGCTGAGCGGGAGGCGTGGGGAGACATAGTGGAATCCTGCTGTCTGCAGGATGTAGACATGACAGAAACTGCTGCCAGACTGGATGGAGGTAAGAAAGAAAGAGAACATTCCAGGATGACTCTAAGACTTTTGGCCTGAACAGCTGGCAGAATGGAACTGCCATTTGCTAAGTTGAAGAAGTCTGGTAAGAATCAGGACTGGGAAGCCATGAGGGGGAGAATCAACTCTTGGTTAAAAGTTGTTAAGCTAGCGATGTGTACTTGCCACCCAAGTGGAGATTCTACTACAGCTGGATATACGAGTCTGGAGAGTTTGTACAAAGAGAGAATCTGGGCTGCAGAGAGAAATGAAGGCTTCCTTGGTACAGAGTAAGAATGGAGAAGTACAGAAAGAAGAGGGACTGTACTTCTCCAGTCTTCCTCTGGCATATATATATATAATCACCTGAATTGAAATGTGAACTGAGGACTGAGGACCGAGACCCTCCAGAGTTTGGGGGTCAGAGAGGCGAGAAGGAACCAGCAAGGAGACTAACAGAGGCTCCTGAGGTCGGAGGAGTGAAGGACTTGTTTCAAGAGGCATGTGTTGATGGGTTGAGGAAGATAAGGACCGAAAATGACAATGGGATTCTTCCATGTGAATGAATGGTGAGGAGGTGACAACAGCTGCAGAACCTATCACACAATGGAGGAAATGGAAGCCATCATCAGAATGCAGGTGGACCGTGTGGCTCTGGGACGGCCCGCACCATGAAACAGCAGGTACAAACCAAGTCTCCAGTTTTAGAGCCTTGGGAAGTGCAGTCTGACACACAAATCTTTTAAAATTTTACGAGGGCATCCAGAGGAATAGGAAGAGGAAAAAAGGTAAGCTGGTGGGGAGTGATTTATACACACTGCAGAAGTACATAAACCACCTTGTAGGAGCCATTGTGAGGTCGGTGGTGAGGCCGTTCTACGCCCAGACGCAATGCCATCTGGTCAGATGGCCCCTCAGCCAGTGGGCCTGTTTCATCTCCCCCGGGTTACCAGGAGAAGTAGATAAAGTTGGTGACTTATTTATTGTTTTCTGTTTTACATTTCAATTCAGTTGATTATATATATATGCTTTCTAAAATTGTCCTCCTCATTCCAGCTCCTGGTGTATGGGCCAGAGTGCATTCACAGAGCCTCTGGGGGGCCAGGCAGAGGGAGTGGCCAGCATGTGGAAAGAACTTCCTTTTACATCAGACTTAAGGAGAAACCCTCACTCCATCACGTACCACCTGGGAGACGTTGAACAAATAAGAACCTCCCCGCACTCCACACGGGTTTCCTGGGTGTTGTCTTTTCAGGAAAGCCCTACTTATATCTGCCCTTAGCCCAGGCTGGCGTAGGTTCTCTTTACAGCCATTCTCTTAGTGCATCTGGCCTCACATTTCAATGCTTGAGAGCTTTTTGACACTTTGCTATCAGCTCTTTGAGGGGAGCCCCTGTGTTTGATTTGACAATGAGTACACTGCACACAGAAGTTGCTGAATATGCAGTTGTTGAATAAATGCACAGTCGCTACCTTCCTAGGGTTGTTCCAGGGACTGAAAGAGAAGAGTTATGAGAAAGCTCCCTGCCCACAAATGAACAGAGTCAGAGCTCAGGCTTGTCTGCAAACTGCCTGGATTCATCAGAGGGGCAGGACTCTGTGAGGGCCCAACTTCTCTGGCAGCTCCAGGATCCCGGCTTTGGTGATGGGATCACTAAAAAGTGACTTGTGAGACAATGGTCTTCCAGGCTTGCCATTATCTTCCTAGTTGAGAATAGGTCTTTCATGCCCCAAACCCCTAAATAACCTGCACAGGATCTTCCCTTTGAGAGTTGATTGTGCTCCTCCCTGAACTTACTTATATTCTCAGTCTATATTCATTTATTTGTATTCTTTCTTTACTTCAGTGATTCAAATAGTATTATTGAGTGCTCAGCGCATGGGCAGGCACTGTTCTGTAAGCCGGGGATATGGTGATATGCAGTGTCAGGGGGGCGTTGTGGATGCAGCCAGCAAGAGTACTTCGGACTCTGCAATTGAAAGCCAAGCTGCCTTGGTTCACATCCTGGCTCTGACACTTAGTAGTGTGACCTTGGGCAAGATACTGAACTTCTCTGTGCCTCAATTTCCATATCTATAATAGAGTTATAATGGTACTTGGTTACTGGGTTTGGGAGGATTAAATACATTCATCACATAAAGTGCTTTGAAAGTGCTTGGCACAGGGCAGACGCTCAGTAAGTTCTTGCTATTCTTACAGCAGTGGGAACAGCAACGTCACTAACCTTCCAGGTATTACATTCCAGTGGGAAGACACACAATAAGCACAAGGACAAGGAGCTACCTAGTAGCAAGGGCAACAGAGAACAGCAGAGTGAGAAGATGGAACAGAATGGGAACAGGGTGTGCTATGTGAGATATGGCAGTCAGGAGGGCTTCTCTGAGGAGGTGATATTTCAGCGGGGACTGAATGAATTTCGGACCATCTAGGACCAAGTCATGTGTCAGTGAGCATCCCACCAGCAGTATTGTGAGTTCTGGTAGTGAAGGAGGATACTTCCAGTAGAATGAACAAGGTAGGAGCAAAGAATAAGGACAGAGAAGTGAATATGATGTACCACTCCTTCCACAAAGAATCTGGGGCACCGTGACACATTGCCCTACAACCTGTGTTGAGGACACAGACATGGCTCAGATGGCACTCCTGCCCTCAGGGGAGTGGCCAGACATGGGCACAAACAACCAGAATCAGTGCAAGGGCAGGGGCCAGGCTCCAGGCCTCCTGCCTCCTCCTCCACCACCCTTGTCCTGGCTCAGCTTTCTTCATAACAAGGGATCTAAACACGCATCTCAACGGGTTGGGAGATAGTCAAAAAGCCCTCAGGACAAAATCAGATCCTGCAGCCCCCACCGGACCCCAAGGATATAGATTTGATATTCAGCAAAGGACTCCACTGCCCCCTCCCTTAACAGGCAGGGATGAAGACCTGAATTTCACAGCCTGAGCCCCACGCTGGACCCGGAGGATGAGCCCAGGGGGCGTGGATAGTCTCGTGCAGCCCACTGCCCCATCCCTCAGCCAGGAAGCCCAGCCCAACAACCGCTTCTCACTGAAGTTACCATAAAGCACAGCCTGTATCTGATCACTATGTGAGCACTGAGTGAGCTGTGGGTTGCTTTGCTCAGTGGAGGGAAGCATGTACATTTCCAAGTTCAACAACCTTGATGCCTGGCAGTGGGTGCCCTGGGACTGCCCAGCCTGGACCCCACTGCCCCCCTCCCACCACAGTTAGAGAAAGGCTCCTTGTTGAGGAGAGGAGCTGGTCAGGCTGCCCTCAGGTCTCGCTTCCCCAAGGACCAGGTGTTTTACTCGGCAGCAGACCAGAGCTGTCCTGGAATCAGACCTGTTCAGACTTTGTCACCCCGTCCATCAGCCTGGCTTGGCTGCAGGGCCCAAGGTGGCGGGAGACAGAGTTCACTCCTCATTTATTTTCAGCATGCACTCTGGGGAGGCTGGATTAAAAGTCTCCTGGAATGACAGTGCCAGAGAGCCCTTGGGTGATCCTCTGGGTTGAAAGGGATCTGTAGGGCAGAGATTTCCTCAGGTCCCACTGCTGAGGAGGGATGGGCAGAGATGGTGCTGGCACTGATCCATGCCCACCCCTCTCAAAGTTTCCAGGCCTGCCTCCTCGCACCAGTGTTTGCTTTCTCCCGGGCCTGCTCATATTCCCCATCATTGGGACTTGCCCCACCAGTGAAGGAGGGAAGGCTCCTGTGTGCCTTGGCCCCAGTTGGCAGGACTCATTCCAGCAATGGCTGTTGGGGGCATGGTGCCCAGCATGGGGCTGCACAGGCCCACATTGTGATCTCCAGCCTCTAAACCACAGGCTGTCCCTGCATCTGTCAAGTACGATCTCTCCCGGCCCCTGCTGGCCCCTCCAAACAAGCTATCTTTATGAAATGCAATGACTGCCCTCCATATATTAAAATAACACCTCCCCAGGAAGGACCTCAAGTCAGGGCTGCCGCACAAAGGGACATTCACAGGATGGCAGAGGGAAGCCAGTGGAGGCTTGGCCCAGGGCCTAGAGGGAAGAGAGGATGGGGAGTTTGGGGGTCTGGGGTTACAGAGAGAAGGGAGGGTTAAGGGAGGTAGGGATGGGGGCTGTGGAGGCTCAAGGCTAACAAAGAAACTCCGAGTTCAACAGAGCCACATAGCCCACTCCACACTGTTGAAGGAGATCTTGGATTTGGCTGTTTCTAGCCTGGGTCCAAATGCCATGGCCTGTATTGCCCAAGCTTCCCTTTGAACCCAAACAGAGATCCTGGTGGGAAGTGGGGATTGAAGAGGCCTCAGAAGCTAGGATCTGCTTCCCAGAGATGCTGGAGTGACAGTGGGCACAGAAGCCCAGTCTGTGCATCACTGAAATCAGGCAGGCTCGGAGAACTGGGCTTGCCAGCCTGTGTGTGTCCAGCCCACTAGCCGAGCTCACCCTCTCTGAGGCACCTCTACCTCTTGGCCTAGGGAATACAGTCTAGATTCAGACTGGCCTGGGTTCTGATCCTGGTACTGCCACTTCTTGGGTAAGAAACTCCATTTCCCTTGGCATCGGCTTCCTCATCTGAAAAGTGGAAATCATGACAACTGATTTAAAAGGTGTGTCATGAGGATTAAGCAAGATAGTGCCAGTAAAAGTAGTTCACGTAGTAGGCTCTCTCTCTCTCTAACACATGTATACTGAGCCCCTAGTATATGTTGAGCACTGTTTTCAGTACATGGGATATTCAGCATACAACAGACCCAAATCGCTGCTCTCCTGGATCTCACAAGGTATTGTATGTGATAGGTAAGATGGCCAATAAACAAAAAACATAGCAAGTAAATTATGTGACATGTTAGATGACAGGAAGTGTTATGGGAAATGAGAAAGTGGAGCAAGAACAGGGGATAGGTGCACTGGGCTGCAGTTTTAAATGGAGCAGTCATTGAGAAGGTGATATTTGTATAAAGACACGTAAGAGATGAGGGAGAGCAAAGACCCTGAGATAAGTTCATGGCTGGCATGTCCCAGAAACAGCAAGGAAGCCAGCGTGGCTGAAGGTGAGGTAGGAGATGAACAGAGAGGAAGCGAGCTGGGGGCAGCTGATCATTTTGGACCTTGTGGGCTACTGTACAGCTACTTCCCAGGTGGCCATAGAAGGAGTAACCTGCAGAATGGCCCTGATGGATGAGAAGGAGCTCACTGAGCTAAGACACAGACAGGCTTAGAGGTGTATCCAGAAAAGAGGCTCTTCCATATGGGGAGAAGCCTGGAGGGCAGCTGGAAGGATGAAAAGTTTTTGATGTGAATTTTGGTGAATGATGAATTGCATCTGAGGAAGAAATAGCTCTTCTTTTAAAAGCTAAGGTAGAGCCACCATATCTCAGATCCTATATTCACCACTTTTCCTCCTAACTACATACCTGCCCTTATCACAGCTCAATCAGTTTCCTCCCTGCCCCTCATTTACACCGCACATGTGTTTACACATGCACACAGACACACACACACACACCCACCCACACACACACACACACACACACACACACACACACCCCTGACCTGCCCCTGCCCAGCTATAGAGCAGGTTTCCAATGGGCCAGCTACTGCAGGCGACCTACTCCACCTCTCTGAGCCTCTGTATTCTTTTTTTTTTTTTTTTCTTTTAAGATGGGGTTTCACCATGTTGGTCAGGCTGGTCTTGAACTCCCAACCTCAGGTGATCCTCCCGCCTGGGCCTCCAAAATGCTTGGATTACAGGCATGAGCCACCGTGCCTGGCGAGCCTCTGTATTCTTAAGCTGGAACTGACCACATCTTTTGTACAGGGTTGGTTATTGGTAAGGATTAATCTAACATGCAAAAATCCCTTGCAAAGTATAGCATTCTTTACAAACAGAAGTGCTAGCTATTGACCTGATACAAGAAAAAAAACCTGCAAGTTACTTTTATCCTGTAAGAACTTTTCTTCAGTCTCCGCACTGTCCTAATTTACTGATAATTACTCCATCAACATACAGTAGGGTGGCACAGAATACTGGCTCGGAACATTTTTGTTAGACGAATGAATGAGCAGATGAAGGAAGGGAAGAATCCAGGCATAAAGGCGGGCAGGTAAGCACTGGTGGGGAATGTGGAGGAGGCAATTTGTCAAGCAGGGACTAAGACAGCCGTAGCGCTGGAGCCCTGAGCCCTGGAGACTGGCGAGAAAAACAGTCACAACCTCCCCCCTTCCCAGAGGCTTCTGCCCCAATCTTTGAACCCTGGCTGCTCTAGCTCTCCCTCTGGTAAAAGTCACTGCCCTCTCACTTAGGTGCCATTAGGACGCTAATGATGTGTGATTAGGCCTGCTGCAGACTCCCATTTGACTGACCTCGTGATGGCAGGGGTTTGCCTGGAGGCCAGGAAAGAAAAACACATAGAAAAGGAGAGGCTCAGGGAGCTGAGGCCTAGCTTAGGGTCTGAAGGGAAGTCAGGGAGGCACGGGTGGGCACAGCCAAGAGCAAGGTAGAGGCTCTGCATCTTCAAGGGGGCTTTTTTGAAGCCGGAAAGAACCTTGATGGTCAAATGAGCTCAAGCTCCTTTATCCACAATTCTGAAATCCAAAAAGCTCTGAAGAATGTCTTTGGTAACTTGACCTGAATGTATCCAAGGCTACAAATAGCCTTGATCTCTCCCACTTTTTGTGAATATTTGTGTTTTTGCTGCACAAATATTAATGTATTTAATTAAGAATGCTGCTCCAGGCTACAATGGAGGGTTAAATGATGTATGGATATATACCATATTTTGCCATCTAACATCCAAAAAATTCTGAATTCTGAAACAGATGCGTCTTCAAGGGTTTTGGATAAGATTGTAGATCTATTCTACTCAGTTGTGGATTTCTTTAAACTGCTTATTCCTCCATTGACTCATTCATTCATTCATTCATTCAGTCTTCACAGCCTTCAGCACCTACATGTATGCTTTTGCTTGTTGGAGAAGGCCCAGTCATCCACTTTTTTCCTCAGCAATTGCCCACTAGATGGGAGACCCTGGCCTGGGCCCAGAAGGGCTCATCTTACATATCTTTCTGTCTTTGCACTTGTCCACTGGGCTGTGTCCTGTGTTTCCATCTGACTTCCACCCCAGGTGAGGGTTTCTATGTGCACAGGGCATGATCTTCTGCTTGCCCTACAGAGCTTGGCATGCATCTTGGTCTCTGCAAGTGGAGTGCCCTCAACACCCTCCTACAGACACAGAGAAGGCCCCGGCCCTGTTCTCTAAGGTGCTCATGGACAGCTGGAGCAGCAAGCCACCTAGAGTGGGACCTAGAGAATCACAGAACAGTAGGGCAAGAAGGACCTGCCAGCGCTTCTGGGTCAGCCCTTCTTGTGCTTTGGTTGCCTCAAGTAAGGCCCTGCAAGGCCACCTGACACTGCTGTGGCCCACTCCATTACATACCATGCCACCTCTGGAAAACTGCTGTCTGATAAGAGGATATCCGCCAAAACCCATGACACTTTGCCCATGAATCTTGGGAGTAATGAGAGATGCAATCATTCAAAGAGGGGGAAACCAGGGAAGGCCTTCTGGAGGAGGAACTATTAGAACATTTTGAAGAAGAAAAAGGATTTTGGTAAGCCGTGTGTGTTTGTGCAGTGGTGGTGGTGACGGTGGTGTGCATGTGTGGTGGGTAGATACGGCATTCCAAGGGAAGCTCTTGGAAATGAGAGCGAGCCCTAGTTTTGGTGGATAGGGCGAGGCAGCCCCCAGCTCCCTTGTTGCCCCAGCTACTGTCAGAGGCAGCCTTCCATCATTAGCCTCTTTTGCCCCAGTTGCAGAGCCTCCTTGCTCAAGGTTGGGCCCTACTATGCATGGCCCATATCTAATGAGAGCCAATCTGATGAGGAATAAAGGCAGGTATGTAAAGGCCCAGCCAGCTAGTTCAGATCCAAGTTTCCCCGTGGAAAGTGCTTGGGCCTGCATCTCAGCTTGACTTCTCTCTCTGCCCAATTTGTTTTCTCCTCCCACCCCCAAGGACCTCCCTAATAAATATGGGTGGAAACTGCCTCAGAGTCTGCCTCTCAGCGAACACACTGCCAGAATTGGGGGGCTCAGAAGAGGGTGCATGGAGGGACTGTTGGCAGATTGGGCTGGAGAGGCGGGATCTGGCCAGCCCACAGTGCTCTCTCTTCCCATTTGGGCTTAGCGCTCCTAACACAAAGCCCACTTGTTCTCACAGGACTTTAGGAGAGGGTGCTAAAGCCATGAGGTGGCAGGAACTGAGCACGTGCCACCTGCTAGGCACTCTGTTAGGCACTTGGTGCCTGTTACTTAGTGGGATCTTCACACCGACTCTACCTGTAGGTTTTACAACTCCTTATCTTTAATAGATGAAGGAACTGAACATGAGGAGTTTCTGTCATTGCCAAAGTCATGCAGCTAGAAAGCGGGAGCACCTAAAACTGAATACAAGTCTGATGCCAAATACAAGCCTGTGTTTTTCCTCCAAGAGGCCCCCACCCCTCCACAGAGCAAGAACGCTGTTATCTCTGATGGCCAAACCTGTTCAGAAGTTCTACGTTCGCTAAATGAACTAAGTAAAAACTTAGTTTTCCTTTCTTGGCGTCAGCTGAGTGCTCAGACTACGGCCAGTATCGGAGCTCTGTGCCTCACCTGATGCCAAGGCCCAGGTGTGTGTGTGATTTTGGGTTCAGTCTGAGACTGCAGGAAAGCATTTTTGTCTAGGTAAAATTAACTAACCATGACACTATTGGGGGGCCATCCTGCTTTCTCAATCCAAACACCGTCTTTTAAGAGAGAAAGAAAGCAGAAAGGGGTGGGAATGGGTGCCAAGGAGCAAGGAGACAGATCTGTAGGGGTTCTATTCAACCTTTTATCCATCATCAAAACCCTCCATCATTAGGTTAGCTGTGCCCGTATGTCCCATAACATTTACAGACAATCATAAAAGGGAGGGTAATGACCGCAATTACAGCTGAAGGACTGGTTTAATGAATATTAAACAGCTTTGAACATCAAAGTATTGGCTAAAGTGGAAACCTAATATCCCTCCTCTCAGCCCCTGCCACCCTGCAAAAGGGTAAGGCAGATGGCCTGGCCTTCTGCAGGGCTGTCAGGAACAATTTGCAAGAGTCACCAAGTGGCACTTTGAACAAGTCCTTGTGCCTGGAGGCCAGCCCAAGAAATAAAGGGATCTGCCATTATCTCCTCTGCAGCAATTGGCAGGGGGAGAGCAGCCATCTCACAGAGGACACATAGAGTCCACGAGAAGCAGAGTGTCCCCTGCTAGGGAAGTCTTCTCAGGTAGAACCACCAGGAAGCCATGCTCAGCCAGCATGGCTCGGAGGCAGGCGGCCCGGACAGCCTGCTTTCACCCCTCCACCCCTCCCAGGCCCTTTCCTGACTTGGTCTTCTTACAAGTCCTCTGCCTCCAGGGTGGCTGCTATTCAACAGCCTCCACCTTCCTGATTGCACTCATTCATTCAGATATTTCCAGAGCTGAAAAGACATAGCCCCTGCACTCAAGGAGTTCATGGTCTAATGGAAGCAACAGATATATTAAAGAAGTAACACTGATATAGACTGAGTACAGTCATGGGGGCAGACTCCTCAGGAAAAGTGGTTCAGGCCAATGGAGCAGAATAATTAAACAGGCAGGTCTATGTCCTCAAAGAAGCCCAGGGTCTAGTTAGGGGGACAGGTACGTTGGCAGTCTGTGGGACAAGTGTCATGTGAAAATCCAGGATGAGGGGCAGTTGGGGCTCCTTGAACAATCAGAGAAGGCTTCACAGAGGAAGTGACATGGAAACTGAGCACAGAAGAGGAAGAAACTCATCTGTGGGGCAAGGAGGCACAGGGTGCTCTAGAAACAGGCAGCGACTGTCCTGCTAAGTCTCCTCTTCATACCTCCACCCAGTCTTCTGCCCACTCCCCCAGCACAACCTTCATTTGGCCAGCCCCTCACGGTTGCCCCAGTGTCTGCTCTTCGTGAATGGCCAAATACTTTGACCAAGGCTCCCACAATGTGCATCTTCCCTGGTTGGCCCTGACTGGTCTGTACCAAGACTTTACCTGGGATGGGTGCTGTGCTCACTGCTTCCTCATAGGACCCTTAGAATCTCACGGCTTATGGTTCTGAGGAGGCTTCTAACCCTTCTCCTGTAACCAAGTTCTTGAAAACCAGGGGCATGAGAGGTGTTGATAAAATGGTGGGATGAAACAGAAGCCTCTGTGTTCCCAGGGTGACTGCCAAGCAGATTGGCAAACAGGAGGTCCAGAGAAGAACCGAGACTCACGGGAAGGAGTCCAGGGTCCTCAGGCCCTTTAGGATCCATAGCAGCTCTGTATTCTAAGGCCAGTGCTGGGCAATTTTTGACTTCCTGTGGATGGAAATTCTTTCTTTCTTTAAGAGACAAGGTCTTGCTCTGACACCCATGACAGATTTTTTCATGCCTCATGGCCCCTTCTGCCTGGAAAGTCATTCCCCTCTTCTCTGTCTGGGTTTACAAAGCCACTCAAGAGTCACCTCCTTGGAGGCGCGTTCCCCAGGCTGTGAGACGCCTCCTCCTGTCCCCCAGAGCTGTCGGGCTTCCCCTGGTCATGGCACTCACCATGCACAGTGCTGTTTATTTATGTGTCTTTCTCAGCTTCTGTTGGAGGGCACCCTGGAGACTACGCATCAAATCGCCTGGGGGCGTCTGTACACCCCCTCCACCTGCGCCTTTCGCACACCCTGTGCCTAGGGGCTCCCATCCATTCCCTATGCCTTGCCATTCACAGGGACGACTTGTGCCTCTCCTACTGCCCATCTGTGCCTCAGGGTCTTGGTGTGAAGACCTCCTGTGAAGCAGTGGGTAAGAAAAAGCATTGGGAATCATTTTTAGAGCAGGGGCTCCTTGAGAGGAAGGAACTTTTGTCTACACCGGGTCTGTGCCCCCAGGGCCCAGTAGAGCCAGCCACAGAGATGAGGTGAGGGCTGTGTGAGGAGAGAGGAAGGGAGGCACTGGGAGTTTCCTGTGGGGTGGAGTGGAGAATTGAGACCCTGAGAAAACAGTTGGAAGGGAAGCCAAAGCGGGAGCTCCTTCACCGCAGGGCTTCCTGGCCAGGTGCAGTGAGAGTCAGCCCGGTTCTGAACCCAGACTGCAGGCAGGTGGAGGAGTTCCCTTTCCAAATCCCCCAGGGTTGCAATGCCTCTCATTACCATAAGTGAGAATGGCTGCCAAATCCTGCATTAGGCTAAAAACTTAACACCCAGTAAATATTTATTGATCACCTGTAAGCCCGATTAACTCTTAGAGCACCAGGGGCTCACCAGGCCAGGCTACAGGATCTGCCTGCCTGCCCCAGTTTGATAAGATCAGGTCACTCTCCTGCTTCTGCCTCCTGCTCTGAGGTGTCTCTCCTTGGCCCACACCCACTGTGCACACCCCTTGGGCCAGGCCCTGTGTGATGAACCCATGAACTCATTCTGGGGAAGAAAAGAGACAGACATATTTCCTCCAAACCTAACTTGAGCACAAACTAAAATGAGGCCTGCAGAAGAAGCTGTAACAGGGTACTGATTGTGAGAGTTGAATAGTGGGGTAATGTTTGCAGATGGGAAATGAGGGAAGGCTTCCTGGAGGAGGAGGGATCTGAACCTAACCTTGAAAGATGGGTGGGAAGAATGTGGTAATAGGCCAGGGTCTTGGAGGCCATTAAAAGAGATGGAAATAAGGTGACCAGTGGCTGCGATGGGGGAAGCACAGGGTGTGGTGGAGAACACACTGGGGGCTGTGAAGCAGGCAGAGGAAATTAGGAGTTTAGGTTTTGTACTCAGTAAGTGAAGACGTTGATGTGATGGGTCCTTTCCCATCCTGGGGCAGCCCTTATTAGAGCAAATATTCCACCCCTGATGAAAACCACGTCACTGTGTTACAGCAGTGGAGCAGTCCCACCGACCAAGTGCGTAGGGTGCCAGCGCTTTCACTCTTCACCGGAGAGAATCTCATCTCCTCAGCAGGATCATGCACTCCCAAGGGAGAGATCATGCGGCCTCCTTTCTCTCCTGCGAAGCGTAGCACAGGAGAGGAGGAGGGTCCTGGAAAGCCATGCTGACCCACAGCCCAATTCCTCCCTATCATACTTGCCTCCATGCCAGAAATCCACCATTAATGCTGTTCTTCTGAGTTAAACACTACCCTCCATATATTATATCCTCAATCTGCTTTCAAAATATAATATCCTCTGTGCTCTGTCCCGATACAGGCTGACTCCTAATGCTCCAAATCACTTACATTATATTCAGTATGCCTCCCTGAAAATTAACCAGATTTAAGTTAACATATTCTAATTCTGCTGAAACCAGCTGATATGTTGAGCCCATAGCCTGGGCTCTCAGTGGAGGACACAAAGGTAGACACAGGCTGAGCCTGCTCTCGGAGAGCTCATGGTCACAGGGAGGAGAGGAGCAGGGCACAAGTAACTGGAAAGAGGGAGAAATCCTGACTGCCAAAGCAGGGCTTCATGGGCAAGGATGCAGCCTGTAGGGCAGCAGGTTCTCAGTAAAACAGTGGCTAAGTTTAAACTCCATTCCTTCATTTTTCTCAAAGGATCCAAGACCTGGGGACTACTAAGGTGTGAGGGGCAATGAGAACCAACTTGCCAGAGAAGCAGGGCTGGCAGCTGGAGTGGGGAAGGGTGTGGTAGCTAGGTGTCTGAACAGGAAACTGAAGTATCTGAAGGTTCCCCCAACCCAGCCTTATCTTTGGGCCTGTTTCTGGTTGGGGTCTTGGGGAGGAAGTGTTGCAACCTACCCCATCCCATGCAGCAGGAATACACTAGCACCCTATGTCTACACGGCTCCCTAGCCACCCCTGCCCCGGCCTCTCACAGCTGTGCCTCCACTTCGGGTAAGAAATCTGCACTTCACATCCTTTGCACCTGATGCCACAATTTTTCCACTCTGCTGCTCTACATAAGGCCTCTTAACAGTCTCTTTCTCTGTATGTCTCTCTCTGTCTCCTTCCCTCTCTCTCTTTTCTTTCTCTCTCTCCCTCCCCTTTGTCCCCAGCTCTCCATCTCTACGGCATATGGTGTTGAGAGAATACAGCCATACATATTTGGGAGGGGTCACCTCACTGGCTCCCAGTACGGAACCAGCTGCAGAGAGAGCGAGAAGTGCAAGGCAAGGCTTTCATTCTGGGGAAGGGCTACCTGATGGCTCTTGCTTCCTGTTTGGAATCTCACCAGCCTCCGCCCCTTGTATTTGCTACTTTTCGCCCCAGCATTCCACATTGCTCCTGGGCTTAAAGGTCTTCACAGCACTCCTGCCATATCTCATTTTTTTTATGCCCAGAAACAAGTAAACAATGGCTCAGAGAGTGGCACACACTTGCTCAAGGTCACAGCACAGGCCACAGCAGAGCCCGGATCAGAAGCCAGATTTCCTGAGTGCTCCCCACTCCAGTGCCCCTCCTGTGGCACTGACTACGGCCCCATAAAAGACAAACAGTATTGGCTACATCGTGTGGCGTGCACAGTGTACCAGCCACAGGGCTCTGTGCTTTGCATGACTCATTGAAGAAACATAACTCATTTATAATGAGTTACAGTCTTGATAGCCCTATGAGGTGGATACTATTATTTTCGCTGTTTCACAGATGAGACAACTTAGGCTCAGAGAGATTAAGGAACTTGTTTAAGGTCAACAGCAGCAAGCACACGTTAGAGTTTGATTCATTCCAGGCTTTCTTGCACCAAGCTCCATGCGCTTAGCCATGGTGAGACAATGCCTTTCTGAGAGCCCAGCAATTCCAATCCCAGTCTTCAGGTTGCCTTCCCTCCCCTCTTCTCAGCTCCATTCTCCCCGGTAAGGTTCGAGTGTAGCAAGTCTCCATCAAATCTCCCCGTGGGATGAGACTGATTCCCCGAGCCTAGCCGGGTAATGCTGCAACCCCGCTCGGTAGCAGCCTGGCTGGAGGCTGTCAGCCAGCTGTCAACCACACCACAGGGAAAGCTGGATTTCTCCACAGCTGCCCCTGCAGTTCAAAGGAACAGGGGCCCAGAATCTTGGCTAGGATGGCCTGTATTATGACAGGTCCAGGAACCTTAAAAGCAAAAGACAGCTTAATAATGCAGCAAAGAAAACACAAGTCCTTTGGCCTGGCTCTTGAGGGCAGCCAGAAGCTTAGCAGGGGGACCTGCCAGCGTCAATCCCTTGTGCTGTCGGTCCCCCTCTGGCAACAGGCACAATGTTAGAAAATATGGGGCCTGCCCAGTTTCAGCCCCTTCCCTGGACAGTGATGGCCTGCTCCCTGGAATAGGCTCGGCAGCCTCCTGCCTGCACATGACGGGCAGCCCATGCGAGCACCAGCCGGGTGCTGGTATGGGCAGGGGAGGGAGCGGGGAGTCTGGCTCCAATAACACACGTTTTCCAGGCACAAAAGTGTGGCTATTCAGGCAAAGATGCTCTAAGCTCCAGCAGCTGGGGCTGCGGGCCCCAGGCTGCCTTCACAAGTACACTTTCATGCTTATTAGAAACACTTTCTTTCATGACCTGGGATTTGTTCATTAGTCGGGCTGGGCTACTAGTATGGCTTTTTACAAGAGAGTCATGGCCATTGAGTTTGGTTTTCTAGCTCTCCTCAAGCTGCTGAATAATGGAGATATTAAAGCAAGAACAGGTGGGCCCACCTCTCCTAAAGAGAACTTCTGAGAACAGGAATTGATATATCAAAAAGTATTTGTTGAGTATCTATTCTGTACCCTGCACCTACCAGGTACCTTTCATGTTTCCTGTGTTCCTTCCACTTAACAGATGAGGAAACTGAGACTCCAACGTAAGTGAGGGCTTGAGGTTGCCCTGTAAGTAGGGAGGAGAACTGGAATTTGAACCTGGTTTGTCTGACTCTGGGGCCTGGTGCTTTCTCCATTACGCCCCATCAGGAGGGAGAAGCCAGTTCCTGGGGGCATTTATGTTTGTTCTCACTCTTTACCCATCTAAAGGAGGAGGATCCCAGGTTGCTGCAGACCATGAGAAAAGCAAAAGAAGGAGTCCTGATTCTAGAAGTCAAGTTGGTAGGAAAACCCTCACCGTATTTCCTTTGGCCTGCATCCCTTCTGTGTAATGACTGATTAAAAGAACAGAGCTTTCACGGTCTTTCTAGCAATGTTAACTGCAGGATTCACTGGCATCATAATGTCTTAGAACCCACTTGGGAAGGCAAATTGGGGTACCTGGCTGTGGGTGGAACAAGGAGAGGGACTAGTTATTAAAGTTTTTGCCTCTTCTCTTCCTCCAAAGTTTCTGTATTTCTTTTCTTTTCTCTTTAAAAAGTAACCTGAGAAGTTTTCTCTTCCATGAAACTGTGGAAACCTGGGAATGATCTACACGTGCTCTGTGGCCATTAGAAATGAGACCATGGATATGCGCTTAGCAGTAGTGGGAAGAGGTTCATGATAGACGGTGAAATCCCACCAGATAGTAGAATTTTATAATTTTTTTGTTTATGCCTTTTATGATGATTACATACTATAGAACAATACACGCTAGTATGGTTTGTTTCTTAAAAAGAGGGAAACATTTGCAATCAGATAATTGACTGGGAGAACTCAGGCCAATCAAGAAGTCCTCTAGGCTTCAGCTTCCTCGTTTGTAAAATGGGCTCCCTACCCCACCTCCAGAGCTGATGCAAGGGTTAGATAAATTCCATGAAGGGGCGTGGTGCCTGGGATTACCCAGTCTGCAGAGGCTCCTATTCTCTCCCTCCTGTGTCTCTCCCTCAGTCTCATTTCCTGTCTCTTGCCACCTCCTCTGTTCCTTTCCTTCCTCCATTCTGTCTGCAGCTCCTTCTCCTCCAAGCCTCCCTGGCCTTTTCTTCAACCCAAAATGACCAAGGAGCCAGCTCAGCCAGGCACACAAGTCCCACCAGTGTCTCAATTGTGCAGCAGCAGGCCATGGAGGGCTCTGGCTCCTCATACATGTACAGAGAGAGTTTTGGGAGGGGGCAGTTCCAGCATTCTGGAACACCTGCCCCCGAGGCCCTTTTGACTGCTCCTTGGGACAGTCTGTCTGAACTGTGGCTCCCAGAAGACAGAGCAGACTTCCTTTACAGAGGTTCAGCACATGAATTCAGGCCAGCAGACAGGGGCTGGACATCAGGAAGGTCTTTCAAGCCTCCAGGAAGCTTAAAAGCAAAAGCTTCTGCTGAGTTCCTGCTGCCCTCAACTTGCCACTTTCCGAGCCGGCCTCCTGAGTGGCCCGTGCCATTAGTCACCACCTGACCTCTGCTCCTGCCATTCCTTCTGCAAGGTGTGCTCTTGATCATGACTAACATCGATTAAACACATGTGGACACGTTCCAATTCTCACTTTAACTGTGCAAAATAGTGTTAGTCTGTTTTGCATTGCTATAAAAGAATACCAGAGGCTGAACAATTTATAAAGAAAGGGGGTTTATTTGGCTCGTGGTTCTGCAAGCACTACAAGAAGCAAGGCACCAGCATCTACTTCTGGTGAGGGCCTCAGGCTACTTCCACTCCTGGCGGAAGGGGAAGGGGATCAGGCATGTCACATGGTGAGAGAGGGAGCAGGAGAGAGAAAGAAATAGGAGATAGGAGGAGGAGGAGGAGGAAGAGGAGAAGCCAGACTCTTAAAATGACCAGGTCTTACGTGAACCAATAGAATGAGAACTCACTCATTACCATGGGGAGGGCACCGAGACTTTCATGAAGGATCTGCCTCCATGACCCAAACACCTCCCACCAGGCTCCACCTCCAACACTGGGGATCATCTTTCTTTCTTTTTTTGTTTTAAAGACAATCTTGCTCTGTCACGCAGGCTGGAGGCTGGAGCACAGTGGCATGATCACGGCTCACTGCAACCTCTGCCTAGTGGGCTCAAGGAATCCTCCCTCAGCCTCCTGAGTAGCTGGGACTACAGACACATGCCACCACATCCAGCTGACTTTGTAATTTTTGTAGAGAAAGGGTTTCACCAAGTTGCCCAGGCTGGTCTTGAACTCCTAAGCTCAAGGAGTCGGCCTACCTTGGCCTCCCAAAATGCTGGGATTGCAGGTGTGAGCTACTGCGCCCAGTAGGGATCATGATTCAACATTAGATTTGGTGGGGACAAGCATCCAAACCATATCAGGAAGGTACTCTTACTACCTTCTTCTTATAGGTGAGGAAACTGAGGTTTAGAGAGGTTAAATAAAGTGTCCAAGGTCAAAGGCTAGACAATTCCCCAGTTCATCCTCTAGGACTGACTTCCCTGAAGCATGAGCTCCTCAAAAGGCCTTTCCTGACTACTCAGCCAGGATCAGGGTCTTCTCCTGTCACCCTCCACAGCTCTGTCTGCCCAGGATGGTCTGCTCATTATTTGCTGAACTGAAACAGTTGTAATTAACCAACAAGGTTCTAGGATGTCCATGGGAAGTAGTGAATATCTTGCCACTCAGAGAGTGCAAGAATGAGCCAGTGACCCTCAGTCACAGAACCATGCCGTGGACTGGCACTGGGTAGATGTCCCCTCCCCCGTGGGAGTCCGTGAGGCTTTTTGAAGCATAAAACCCTAGAGTGTAGTAGCTAGAAAAAGCACAGACGTGCAGGCTTCGAGGCCTGGGCCCCGCCATTTCTTCATTTTGTAGACGAAGATGCAGGCTTCATCTACAAAACAGAGGTAAAATACCCATCTCACAGGGCACAGATCGCTCTTCTACCTGCATGCCTATTCTCACCTTTTTCCATAGTAATAAAACACCTCATTTTCATCTGGGCACACGGCTACCCAGAAGAGACCCCATTTCTCAGTCTCCTCTCACAATTAAGTGTGGCCAAATCACCACATTGTGGTCGATGGGACATGAGGAGGACCAATGAGTCTAAATCTGGGCTCTGCCTTTCTTCCTGCCTGAGGCTGGAATGGCCAGGCAGAGTGTGGAGCCACCTTAGATCGGAGGCGATGCCTGGAGACGACAGAGAAGAAGTGAAAGGAACCTGAATCCTCCAGAACTTCCTGGAGCAGAGTGCCAGCCCCAGCCAGGATTTTCACATAAGGGAAAATATAAATGTCTAATACAAAGCCAGTCTACCCTTAGATTGAATCCTCATTCCTTCTAATATCCTTAGAGGGTCACCGTGACAATCAAATGAGACGATGCACATAAAGGGACACCTCAGTGGGGTGTAATATACGCAGGTGGCCTTCTGGAGGTTAAATTCATTGTCTCCAGTGAGCTGACCCTTGAGAACCACCCTGCACAGGCCGGAGGAGACACCTTGCCAAGACGTCTCCTCAGAAACTGCTGGTGCCAGTTACAATCTTTACCCCAGGTCTTTCCTAGGACAGAAAGAGTAAGATGTGATAGAATATAGAAAGACACAGACAGGAGGCAGCAAGTGTCTTTTCTCCTTAGAAAAAGAACAGGTCAAACAACTCCTGAGTCACTGAAGCAGCTGGCCTGACTGAGGACAATGCACCATCAGTTTATAAGCAACATCCGTCCTGCCACCACCACCTACATGTGGATGCGTCCCTGGACACAGGTCCCACATGGCCCTGCCCCAGGAGGAGCTCATGGGCTATTGTGAGCCCCTTGTGTCCCCTAGGGAGCCACAGCTCAGGAGTGCAGGCCCTCGTCTCCTCTGTGCCTGTGTTGTCTCTATGCTGTCTGTCCACCAGGATGGGCTATGTAATTTGCAAGGTCCAGTGCAAAAAGCAAATGAGGAGCTCCTTATTCATAAATTATTAAGAATTTCATAACAGGAACAGCAGAACATGAAATAATCCCAGGAATAATCCTGTGTGACACACAGTTTCACGCTGTGAAGGCAGCCCTGCCTCACTGGGTGCGCAGTGCTCTGTGCACACACAGTAGGCAGTCACGGGGTGAATGCAGCCTGTGTGGATTGCACAACGCCCAAGTACAATGGCTTCATCATCAAAGCAGTTGGGCTGGATGTGGCTTTGTTTTTCTTTTTCCCAAGCCCAGTTCTTTACATCTCTTGGAGGAGGGGAATCAGGGAGGCACGGGGGTCAGAGGCCAGAGGTCAAACCAAAAACAAACTTCCTTGAATGACGGAGTGGGCAGGAGTAAGCGGCAGCCCTTTCTGAGCCATTCTCCTTGTTTCTTGCCACAAGATATAAACTAATCTATTTAGTTAGAAAAACATGGTTTATTGCAATCTAAGTAATTTGTATTTCTTTTTCTACCACAAGATGTAAACTAATCTAGTTAGCTAGAGCAAGTTGGTTTAACTGAATTCAAAGTAATTACCTTCCAAAGCAAAGCGATGTGTGTGTTTTTTCAGTTTGCCCGGCTTTTTTTTTTTTTTTTTTTCCTTTTCAGTATTCAAAGCTGAGACATATATGTACTTGTGATTAAATAAAACCCAGCCGTCTTTTGGTTTTGGTTTGCTGGGACTTTGGCCTTTCTGGAGGGTCTCGGCCTCCATCCCACCACCTGGGATTTCCCGAAAATGTGCTGGAGGTGGCATGGAAAATCCAGTATGTGTTCTAGTGGAAAAACAATTTGTAACAGCGTTTCCTGGAGCGGTGGAGTTTCAACTCATTGGGAGGGTATTTACCATATTCTGGGAGGGCTTAGAGAGGGCAGCCCAATGCTGGGGAGACACTGCGCTTCGTCTTGGTCACCTCAGGTTGGGGGTATGCTCAGCCCTCTATGACAAGGGACACTCCCTCTTCCCAGGCCCACTGCGTCCCAGGAGCTGGCAAGGAAGCATGTCACACTCCCTAGTCATTACCATCTCACAGGAATGGGAAAGCCTGAGACTCGGGGTGAGGAAAGGACTTGTTATGCCCACAGCTCTAGGAAGCAGCACAGGCCGCCCACAGCACTCCTAATCCAGAGCCCCCTACGCTTTCCACCAGAGGCCATAGCAGGCTACTGGCTGACTTCAAGTGTCGGGGCAGCTTTTGACTATGAAAAGGCTCTTTTTACTTCTTCAGTTCAGTTTCCCCACCAGGCCCAGCTCCATGCTTGGCAGCCCTCCACTCCAGGGCCAGGGTAGCCCAGCAGACATTTGGGGAAAGTGACTTCGTCCTCCCCAGGCTCTTTCTCTCCATGCTTAGCCCCATTCTTACAGCTCCTCGTAGCTCCCAGCTTCACTCTCACCACCTTCATCTAGATCGGATCTGCTCTCTCCTGAGCACGCATGGGCACTGGGTGCTGCCTTTTATCCAAACCGCCCTGGGGCTGGGAACAGGATTAGGCTGGAGCAAGCCAATACGGTTTCCAGTGTTAGCTCTCTGCAAGAAGGATACTTGGGTGTGACCTGTGTGCTCTGAACCCATCAGAAAAGACACAATTTCTAATAGCAGAGAGGCACCTGATAGGTTCTGGGAAGCCCCGCTGGCTGCTTACCCAGTGCCTATTCTGCACTTTGTCCCTAGACAAAGATGTCTGACCTTTCTCTCCTGGCTTTCTAAATGATACTCTGAATGGCTGCTTTTTTTGTCCCTTGAGGTCCCAGCACAGACCCAAGGCAGGAATACATGTGGTGGTCAGCACCCCAAGAATATGAACCTCTATCAAAGTGGTCTGGGCAGCATGGAGTTCCTACCTCCCTTCTCTGTTCCTTCCCTACCTGGTCATCGCCCATCACCTGGCTCCAAGAGAAGAGCAGCCTTGTCCTTTCTGGTTGAAAACATCAGGAAAAGAGCAATAAACAATGACATAAAGAAACTTAAGGCGAGGAGGGGAAAGAGCCTTGTATGTGCCTGCACAGGAAAAAATAATTTATTTCAATCCTCCTGTCAGCTTTAACCAGGGATATTATTGCTGCCATTTTATAGATGAGGAAACTAAGGTATGGTTGATTAACTTGCCCAAGTTCAACAACCAAATAACTGGCAGAGGCAGGCTGGGGTCTAGCCCCACCTGACTCCACATCCGTGTCGTTCACTTCTGTAGCCCTAACGTGGCCGCCTGCCTGGTAAAGTGCTGGAAATACTCAATTCTGTCGCAGCTTCTTGATTCTTTGTAGACTTTCAGTGTTCCCAAACACACCATATGGCAAAGCCTGGATAATTGGAAATGGCAAATTGGCCACCTTTGAAATCAATTCCAGCACCTGGCAGGTGAAGTTGTGAGCCCCAGTCCCAAAGATTACAAACACCTTCCTCTGCGGTTGCCTTGGTAAAATGACCCCTGGTTGAGATCTAGCCCAGGGAATGCAAGCATTAGGCAGACACAAGAGTAGCAGGAAGAAAGGTGTCTGATCTGAGACCTCTCACAAACACAAATGTTTTTCTTAGGGAGTTTCCTCACCCTCAGCTCTTTCAGCCTCCCATCCTGGTGACCTGGATAGATTCTGCAGGAGTGGGAATCTCCTGAGGGACAGGGAGGGAGCTAGAGCCATGCAGGGAGGGGGCTGCTGGAATGAATGGAGTGAGGGCCCGGAGCCAGCTCATTTGCCCAGGGGCAGTATTAGCAACAGTGTGCAACTGGATAAATGAAATCAGTGGGGAGGGCTGGCACACAAGGAGTAGCTTCCAATACAAAGAGAGAAGACTACTCCAGTACCCACTGTCCTCTTTCCCTTTGTTGCCAAATTTTCCAGTGTCTGGACCCCGCCCCCTCCATAGAAAGAGATGGTTCATTGGCACTGCTCAAAGGCCTAAGTCAGCGGAATTGTAACCACTGGGTCTTGGTAGGGGGATGGAGATGGTTTTATCCTTTCTGTGGGGGCCAGGGAGTGAGCAGAGCTTACCTGAGCCCTTCACTTATTCATCCACAGGCACTGGCTTTAGGCTGAATGCTGTGGGGCAAGGATGAACCAGACAGACACAGCCCTCTGTGCCCCGTGCCATGGATATAGACCTGGTTAGACGTCCCTGCCTTCCAGGAGCTCAGTCATAGGGAAGATAGACACGAAAGCACCCCACTTCAGTACAGCAAGACAAAGGCGATGAGGCAGACTCACTGACAAGGAGCAGAAGCGCCTGGAGCATAGGAGGGTCTTCCTCATTGGTGTATTCCAAGTACTTACAGCAGGGCCTGGCACCCAGTAGGCGTGGAGTCAGCACATCCTGTTACTGCAAGGAGTGATGCAATTAGGTCGAGGCATTCTGGGCAGACGGAACATAGTGCACAAAAGCAGGGAGGTACAAGAGAGGGGTGACCTGTGCGGGAGACTAGAAGCAACTCCACAGAGCAGTGCCTCAGCGGGCAACAGAAGAGTGGAGGCTACAGATGATTGGCCTTCTCAAAGGCCCTTGCTGAAGTTCACACAGTATCCCAGTCACGGATTTCAGAGCCAGAGGCAAGGGGGCTTACACTTAACAAGTGTGTTATACCCAGGCCCTACACTGGATCATGACCACTTGCATGTGAATAAGCTGCCTGGTCCAGTCCCATCCCACTAACAGAGTCCTTACTGGCCCATTTTGCAGATGAGATAAAGTAAAGTTCCAAGAGGAAAATGGAATGGATGGAGCAAACATACCCTGGCATCCAGGTGCCTAGGTTCGCAAAGCTTGTAAGAGGCCAGGCAGGGATTCAAAGCCAGATGATTAGGACGCTCCATGCTCTCACGCTCTTTCCTTTCACTCCTTGGAGTGCAGCTTAAGTTTGAGACGATGGGGTGGGATCAAGGGCCAGGTCTTTGTATCCAGCTGTTCATACAGAACCAGAACTCCCTTGCCCCTCTGGCCTTCAGGGAATGTCCCGTCAGTCACAGCCTCCTGTCACACGGCATGAGGTGGCTGCTGTGCCCCGTGCTGGACCCTGGGAGCTGAACATGCAGGGTAAGCCCTGTCATGCCCCCACCAGGCAGTGACCCCAAGCTGCTGCGTAGCCATGGCCGACAGGTCTCTGAGAGACACCTGTTTTTCATTGCAGGCCCCTGTGGCTCTCTGGCAGCAACTGTGTTTGTTCTGGGGAGGAGGGTACAGGGTGGGAGGAAAAAGTCTTTTCTGCAGGTCTGCAAGGCCCCAGGGTTGCCGAGGAAGCCGCAGACAGCCCCAAAGGGGAAAAAGAGTGGGGAAGGCACCTCTGGGGCAGCAGTGGACAATGGCTGCTCACCTGCCCCTCACCCTTCACTAGTTGGAAGGCTGGTGTTGAGGGGGAAATGCAGTCTCAGCAGCAGAGGGAGATGGAATCTGCTGAGGCCCAGTCATTAAAGAAGGCTACCCCGCTTCACCACCTTCCCTTGCAGCTGTTTGCTCGTTGGTTCATCCATTAATTCAACTTTCAGCATCCACTAAGGAGCCCACTACTGTTGGGAGCCCTGAAAGTACAAAGATGGATCAAACATACCCTGGCATCAAGGGACTTCCAGACAAATAGGGGAACAGTGAAGAGGGAGACCAGCGTGGGATGAGCACTGTGACCGAGGGCAGCAGCAGAGAGCTGGTCAGGGAGGGGGCGGATACAGAGCACAAGCAGAGGTCTGGGGGGTTGCAGGACAGGAGCAGAGGGCTGGGGGGATGCAGGGCAGCAGCAGAGGGCTGGGGGATGCAGGGCAGCAGCAGAGGGCTGGGGGGATGCAGGGCAGGAACAGAGGGCTGGGGGGGCAGGGCAGGAACAGAGGGCTGGGGGGGCAGGGCAGGAACAGGGCTGGGGGAGATGTGGCGCAGGAGCAGAGGACTGGGGGGATGTAGGGCAGCAGCAGAGGGCTGGGGGGATGCAGAGCAGCAGCAGAGGGCTGGGGGATGCAGGGCAGGAGCAGAGGGCTGGGGGGATGCAGAGCAGCAGCAGAGGGCTGGGGGATGCAGGGCAGGAGCAGAGGGCTGGGGGAGATGTGGCGCAGGAGCAGAGGACTGGGAGGATGCAGGGCAAGAGCAGCTAACTACTGGGGACCAAGTCAGTCAAGGAAGGCATTCAGGAGGAGGCGGCACTTTGCCAAATATTGGAGGTCAAATACAGGTGGAGGAAAGGAGGAAATAACATCTCAGAGAGGGTGACAGAATGGAAGCAGGGGAAATTTTTGCACATTGGCTGAATGACCAGAAAGTCCACACAGGTGCAGAAGGGCCCATTAGGGGAACTGCAGGACATGGGCCAGCAGTGGCAGGGTCAGACTGGGGGCCTTGCCCCCTGCCTCCTAATGCCTCCTACCTGGCTCTTCTTCTCTATTCAAACCCACGTCAGTTGCCTTCTCTTGTCTCCTTTTCTTCTCCCTCCTCTCCCTGTGTCACACCGTCCCCAGTCCCTGTTCTGACTGTGATCCTGAGAGGCACTGTCAAGAAAGCTCCAACTCTGTCTCAGGCACTAGCATGAAACTATGTACAATAGCACTGTACATAGTTTAGCATTTGCACTTAAAACTGTTCTATGAAGCAGGTACTGTTTTCCCATCTTGCAGATGAGAAAGCAGACCCTGAGAGGCTAAGGGATATGTTCAAGACCATGCACAGCTCCTGCAGAGCAGAGGCAGAGATGCACCCAGACCCAGCAGATGGTGCTCAGGTGCCGTGGACCGAGGCCAGCACACAAGGATGGGCTCTGGGACTCCCCTGGAAAATGGGGCCACAGAGGTGAGAAGAGAGAGTTCCACAGGCCCTGGGTAGGCAGTCGAGATAGGCCAGGAAACCATGAGGAAGTGAGCCTGAGATGCTGGGTGCTACAGTCCAGGATGCTCCTCTGCTCCTCTGAGATTCCAGCCTATCTTTCCTGCCACAGTGAAAACCCATTCCCTCGTATCTGTGGATGGGTGTCAGGCAGCATGCTGAGAGGCTACTCTCTCTGTCACTCATGTGACACTCCCAAGTTCTAATGAGTTAGAAACCAGCATTCTTGGCCAGGTGCAGTGGCTCATGCCTGTAATCCTAGCACTGTGAGAGGCCAAAGTGGGAGGATTGCTTGAGCCTAGGAGTTTGAGACCAGCCTGGGCAATATAGTGAGGCCTGTGTCTACAAAAAATAAAATAAAATAAAAAGCCAAGCGTGGTGGCATGTGCCATGGGCCTGTGGTCCCAGCTACTTGGGAGGCTGAGGTGGGAGGATACCTTGAGTCCAGGGGTTTGAGACTGTAGTTAGCTATGATTGCATACCGCGCTTCAGCATAGGTGACAGAGTGAAACACTGTCTCAAAAAAGGGAAAGAAAAAAAAAAGAGCAGGAGAAACCAGTGTTCTTGTCTCCCTCTTGCCTTTTCCTGAGCAAATCCTCCTGAATTCGTTATGATCTATGACACGCATGTTGGCCCGCAGGTGTGTGCTACAGGGGGAGGGCTTTCCAGTCGGGCTGGCTGGGTTTGCTTGGCTGTTTCCATGAAGAAGTGCACTTTCCCATGACAAAGCCTATTCACATGTGCTGTCCTGTCTCATTCTTGCAACAGTTATTATTCCCATTTTGCATTTGGAAGAGCTGAAGGTCAGAATACTTTAGCAGTTAGAGGTGCTACCTGGATTGGGAAAAGAAAGCCTCCTACGTACTCTGCTAAGACCCAGTCAGAATGCCACCTTCACTCTACAGCCTGCCATGGTTCCTTACGTGCCTGGTGTAGACCTGAGACCCTGGCAGTACCACACTGCACGAACGGCAAGGGTTCACCTGTCTGTTTCTGCGGCTGGGCTGGGAATGCTTTACGTGTCTGCATCGCCAGCTCCCTTCTGGCAGTCCTGTGCATGGCAAGTGTGCCACAACCGTGTAGCAAGTGGATGAAGAGGAAGACATTAGCCGCCGTATTTGGAGAACAGACTGTCTGTCAATGATGGGGACGGAATATGTGCTCCACCCTCCAAGTTACATGCTATTAGCCACATTTTACAGAGAGGAGAACAGGCTCAGAGGGACCTGTCCAAGGTCACGTAGCTAGTAAGTGGCACGGCAGAATCTGAATCCATGCCTATCTGATTCCAAACACAGTGACCCTCACTGCTATCCCACCCACAGAGAAATTCTTGTTGAGTTTATGAATACCCCCTCCCTCCTTCTCTTCCTTTCCTTCAACTCAGGCAAGCAGGGGTACAGGAGACCACGTGGAACTGTGTACCCAGATAATAATCAGGAAGCCTGGCCATAAGCCAAGATGAGGCCGGAAAGAAAGGAGACCAAGCTCTTCACACCCAGCCGGACTCACCCCACTCCGGGCCCTCATGCAGATGGGAAAACCAGTGACCAAGGTCCAGAGTCAGGGCTAGAGGTAAACAAATCCAAGAATTTGATCTGAGCTGTAGTCTGGGCTGTGGTTCCTTCTGCCCAGGCTGACCAAAAGCCAGGGGATTTAGGAAGCTCAGCTCTAAGTGGCCCCAGAAAACCACATCAGGAGCTAACAGATGTTCCTTCCTCCTCTCTCACCTGGAGCATTCTTGCTCATTCTTGCAGGCCCTGTTGGGATGTCACTCCTCTGAGGTGTCTGCTTGGAGCTCAGTCAGTCCCTCTTGGGCTCCTGCAGTCTGCCAAGCTTCCCACTGTACAATCATTGTGTGTTGTGGTCGTCTGCTTTATTACAGGTCTCCCCAGTTTGTGCAGGAAGAGTGCTCTCTGTTTGCTTGCTAAATGAATCGGTCAGTAAAGGAAGAAATGGGCCAGTGAATAAGTGAATCAATAGACAATTACATGAACAAATGAAAAAGGAAGCAAATAAATGTATTGATGGGAGGATAAAAGAGAGTGAATGGAGGAAGTGGCTGGCTATCTGGGCCAGTGAATGAACTACATGCGCTCAGCCCTCCCCATGGTGAGCTATTCAAAAAGACTGAAACATCTCTTAGCCATAGATGGTTCCAGAAATGGAAGGGGAGCCAAACAGCAAAGTCTATCTTAAAAGCTGCCTGAAGCTGTAGTCCTATCCCAGTGGGGGGTACCTGGAGGCAGAGAGGAGCTTCCTGCCCTCAAATCCCTTCAAAGGAAGTTGGAAAAAGCAGCTTGACTGCTGATTGGGTTCCACCATTATCTGCTGGGTGACCCTGAGGAAATCAGCACCTCTCTATGGACTCAGGTCTCCCCATCTGTAAAATGAGAGGATTGGGCTGGACTAGACAGTTCACAAGGAACTTGTAGTGGAGATGCACAGGGAAAGAGTCCTTCATGGGAAGAGAACCTGCATGTCCACGTCAGTTCCTGTGCTTTAGCCAGGTCACTGCTACAATCAGCTCCTGCCACGCCCTTCACTGCATGCCAAGTGCTCAGAAGGAGCAGTCTGGTAGGGCTTCCTGCAGAAGGCGGTGCTGGTGCTGGGGCAGGAAGGAGAGGAAGAATGTAAATAGGAGAACGGTTAAGAGGGCTTCTGGATGTGGCACTGAGCATCACTGATTGTTTCTTTAGATAATGGGACATGAGATGAACGGGATCTGGGAAGAGACGGGCCTCAGCTTCCTGAACAGCCTTTACACAAACAGCTCAAAGACCTTTGGAGACATTGGTCTGCTACTTTCTAGTTGTATGTGAGACTTTGGTATGTGTCTAATAAGATGAGACTGATTACGACACCTGTATCATAGGGTTTTCTTGAGGATCGAGTGGTGAATGGTCCCCAGTGCCTGGCAGAGCACTCCGTGGCTCTGTGAGTCAGAGGCAGGTGTTATTACTATTCTTGTACAGTGAAGGCAGTGAGATTCAAAGAGGGGAAGTGATGTGCCCAAGGTCACACAGCAAGTCAACCCTAGATTTCTGGATGTCCTGTCCCCGGCTTAATCCCAGCAAATTGGAGGTCACGGGGGCTATAGGTTTAAGACAATGGCCTCTTTTGTCCTCAAAATGATGCATGACCTAGACCACGTGACTCTGAATCAGAGCATTTTCATCCAAAAGAGTGTTTCCCCATTCAAGGTGGCCCTGGGGAAGCAGGGTGTTTTCCCTGTGGGCTGCCCACTGACCCTGCCCTGGATTGCTTCCTCTTTGGAAGCCACTCTGGAAGCTGAAAAGCATTCTTCAGCATGGCTCTGAAGTGGGGAAACCTTGGTCTTCTGAGCTGGAAGCAGCCAAGATGTGCAGTCAAAACTCAGAGAAAAATGGAATTGAGCCACTGGACAGAGGCCCCTGGCAGTGTCTGTCTTCTCTCCTGAGCTGTCACTCCCTGCAGGGCAGGGACCCTCTTTTCCTTATTGGTGTTTCCATAGTGCTGAGCACAGGGCTGCGTGCATGACAGGTACTTCAGAATGAATAAATAAATGTCACTGAGGGAGATCTGGAGGCCTTCTTAGGCATCATGTGGTCTATCTCTTGTACATTAGGAATGGCCTGGCAAGGGAAAGGGGCTTTCTCAAGGTCATACAGTCAGCGATGCACACAGAACTGTAATCCACCTTCCTGGACTCCTCTCGGACTATAGTGTTCCTTCTGCTGCACAACTGCCTTGACTATGGAAACTACCCATTTTATTCAAGGAATTTAGAAACACCTTTGACGTTTGCACATTCAGCTTGCTGCACCATACTTGGCCTAGACACACACTCATTAAATGTTTGTCCAACTGGACCACAGAATTTCATCTGTGCTTGATGCTCACTGAAATCTTTCCTTGCCACATCTGCACCCTTGGTGGTCTCTCCCCAGCTTCAGACTCCTTAGGTATGACAGGTCACGGCAGACCTACTGCTGGGTCAGAATGACCTGTGAATTTCCAGAAATGGAGATGTTTTCTGAGCTGGAGATGATGATTTCCAAAGACACAAACATGCAAGTTCCCTCTGCTGCCATGGCCAGCAGCTGGGAAAGGCAAGTCCCAAGGTGGGGCTGGTGGGCTGAGCAGAAGCTTTCCAGGCCTTTTCCAGATTCCTTCCAACACCCTGGGACCCAGGCTGTGGCTGACATGTACCTAGCCTACTGCCATGGAGAGTGGCTACCTGCTATCTCTACCAAAAATAACAGAATCAACAAGCTTTGGCCTGGGCTCCACAAGAGGCCACGTGCAAGACTGAGTTGGCGACCAGGGTCAGGGCCTGGCTGGAGGCCAGATAGGAATCACTGGGGCCAGGGCTTAATCTCAAGGTCAGGGCTGAAGCTCATGGTCAAGGACTCTGAATGGACAAGGTAGATCGTAACACAGAACCTAAACCTTGGCTTCCTCAGCACCACACAGAACCCAGCACAATTAAAACCAGCCAGAAAGGTGCCTGGGCTGGAGTCATCTGGGCCTGGGCATCTCCCTGGGTCTCCCCAAGCCTCAGCTGCCATCTATAAAGTAAGAAAATGATATGCACCTTTGATCCCTTCCTTTCCTCACCTCCCAGATCCAATCACACACAATGCTCTGTTGATTCTACCTTCTCGATGCACTCTAATCTGTCCTCTTCTGTTCATCTCCACAGCACCTCTTCCCGTGGAAATCTAGACTTATTTCCTAAAGTTCCACATCTATTCTGACCTCCCTCTAAGCCGTTCTCTGCAGTCCACTGAAGGCGTGCTTTTCAAAAGAACAAATCTGCTCATGGGACTCCTTTGTTTAAAACCCTTCAGGGGTCCCTAGTGCCCTCCAGCTAAAGTGAAAGATCCTGAATGGGCTTATAAAGCTCAGGGTCTGGCCTCAGCCTTCCTCTCAGCCTGAAGAGGACGTCCCTTCCTTGTGCACTGCACAGCCATGTACACAGCTGCTTCCCTCTGAGACTCAAATGCGCCAAGCCCTTTCCCACCTCAGGTCTTCACACTCATGGTTCCTTGGCCTGAAACCCTCCTCTCCACCACCTTCCCCTGCCCAACCTGCTCAGCCTTCAGGTTTCAGCCTGATTGTCACCTCCTCAGAGGAGCCCCTCCGGCCTTGGTCTCAGGCCAGGTGCCACGTCAGTCATTCTTACATGCTGTGTGCTCCTCCTTCTCTGCAGAACTCATCACCCTAGTAATTAAACAGTGATGCGTTCGGGCAATTACTTGTTCAAGATGAGTCTTTACCACTGGAGTCTCAAGAGGGAAAGGAATGGGAGCGACTTGGTGGACACAGTATCTTCAGCACCTAAATGTGCCTGGCATAAAGTCAGGGTTCACTGTGGCCAATTTACAGGATGAATCAATAAATCCTGGCCACTCCTGACCACTATACAGGCTGTTAGAGGCTCTCGGGAAAGGATGGCTGAGAAAGGGATTTTTCATCATAACTGGCTCTTCAGATGTGAGGTGGAATGATGGCTAATTTTATGTGTCAACATGGCTGGGCCATGGTATCCAGATATTTGATCTCACGTTATTCTAGATGTGTCTGTGAAGATACCTCTTCAGATGAAGTTAACATTTAAATCAGTAGACTTTGAGAAAAGCAGATTACCTTCTATAATGTGGGTGGGTCTCATTCAATCAGTTGAAGGCTTTAAAAGAAAAAGCCCGACCTCCCTCCAGGGAGAGGGAATTGTGCCAGCAGATGACCTTGGACTCTTCCTAGTTTCCATTCTGCCAGTCTACCCTGAAGACTGTGGACCTGTACCTTTAAAATCTTATAATTCAATTCCATAAAATCAATCTCTCTCACTCTCTCTCTCTCTCTCTCTCTACACACACACACACACACACACACACACACACACACACACACACACCCTATTAGTTCTGTTTCACTGGAGAACCTGACTTATGCAAGTGGCCTGAGATTTATGGTCTAGAATGTTCCTAGTCTTTATTCAGCCTTCAGTATCACTCAAAGGGACAGCTGAGGAGCCTTGGGTCTGTACCTTGGATTCAAGGTGAAGTTTCCACTCTGCCACAGAATACATGGTTGGTCTCCCCCATACCAGAGTCCCTGTTCAGGTTCCCATAAGTGGAAAGGGAGTTGCAGTGAAATTCACCAGCTCAAGCATCTTGGCTGCTTCCAGGAACTGGACTCAGAAGACCAAGGTTTACCCGCTTCAGAACCTTCTGAGGAATGATACAAGCTCTTGGGCAGATCAAAGCAGAAGACAATACAGCAGTGCATTGTGAACTGGAAAGTACAACTTAGGGCTGAAAAGCTCTTCTCCCCAGCTGACACCTGATGCTCAGAACATGGACTCCTGCCCTGGTACATGGTCCTTTAAGGAATTCAAGCTGAGGGTGCTTTCTCTGAGGACAAGAGGTGCAGCAATTGGGTAACACTGAATGAAGATGATCCCATTGGCTGGAACAGATGCACCCAGCCCTTTCTGTCCCCTGTCTGGTTCCCACCTTGTCATACTTAACCCCCAGCTATAGATGGTGCCAACAGAACCCGGGCTAGACTGCTGGGCAAACGATGTGGCATTTTCAAAGCAGTAATTTTGCCTCCTCTTAGCCTGAAAGAGGAATGAAAGTAAGCAACTGGGGGACGCATGAGTTCAAAACCTCTTCCTACCACTCTGCTTGCAGTCACTTCTCTCAGTGAAAGAGGTTTCTTCTGGGGACATCCAGGGCAGAGGATCAGTGCTACCGCTGGCCAGCCTGGTCGTGGGGAAGGTGAAGGGGGCTATACACCACCCTTTCTTAGTCATGGTCCTTTAGTGACTAAGAACCTACTCCTGTGAAAAGGGCAAGGCTCTGTCTGCAACCAGAGGCAGGGCTTGGCTCTGTATGGGGGCAGGGTCAAGTGTTAGGCTGTGACCCCCCATGGCTTTGATTCCTGGGAAGTCACCTAGCCCAGAAAGTAATTGAATCTTTCTCTTAATATTTCCAGCAAACTGATCAAGACCTTTTGAAACTCAGTCCAGAGATCTGAGCTTCTCTACCTCCTAAGGTAGGACAGAAACTCTCATGATACTAGTTTTGATTAGTCCGACTTCCAGTCCTCCTTGTTACTCTCCCTCAAAACATCCTCTCCCATCCTCTGGTGTCTTCACACAGTTTAATGAGGATCGTATAGAAAGTAGACTTTAAAAACATATTAGCACTTTTCAGAGGCTTTTATCCTTTATAAACTAAGAATTCAAAAAGTATTAAGGAATTAAATTGAAAAAAGCAGGAAAGAATGAGGGCATAAAAGATGAATTTTTGTATTTTATACTGAGAATAATTCTGATTAACATCTTACTTCATGAGATTCAAGCCCAGACCTCCATAAGAAATAGGAAAAACATCTCTGTAGTGTAATAGCATCAGCAAGTAACATTTACTAAGAACTAATAACTTAGCGAGTTCTGTTGTATGTACTTTCTTTCATTCAATCCTCACTGAGCAGCCCAGTGAGGTAGTTTCTATTATCTCCATTTCACACAGTGCTGAAGACGCTGTGGACTCATGCTCTGGTTTCGTTTAAATTAGATCTCAGAGGACACAGTTTGTCCTAAAGAGTAAGTCTTATTCTCAGGGTTCAAGAGATGGAGCTTATCTTTCTTTGAGCATTTACTACATGCCAAGCATAGGCTAAGCAGTTTACAAGCATTATTTTGTTAAATTCTTATATCCGTTTGCAAGTATCATTATCCTTTTTTACAGAGACAAGAAAGAAAGTCTCCAAAGTCCAGGCTGCCATGGTGCAGAAGGGGAGGGATTAAAGAAGTGGCTGGTAGATATCTTCCTTTATTTATATCTTTATTTTCTTTCAATACACTTTATAGTTCTGGGATAGAAGAATTACACCTCTTCTGTTCAACTTTTCCCTGTGTCATTCGTGTAAGTGTGACACAAATGTTATAATCATTTAAATTTCATGCTCTGTTTGTTTTTGGTACATAGAAATCTAATTGACTTTTATATGTGGACATAGTTTCAAGTGACATTGCTAAATTCACTTGTTCACTCTTATAGTTCGTTTTTTATATTTTAGGTGAATCATATGTCACCTATGAATAATAAAAATGGAATCGTTCCTTCTCAAAAATAAAAAGAAGAAGTGGCTGGATCCCTGCCCTCTCAACTTCTTACCATGTCACAGAGGAAAAGGCACCAAGGCCCAAGGATAAGACGGGGGAAGTGAAATCTCATACATAGAGCAACTCGGCTCTAAGAGTGCATTTGCCCCCTTCTCTGTAGATCTGTCTGGGCAAGTCATGGCTCCTGGGGGCTCCTGGGGATGAGGTGTTCCCAGCATCTGGAGAGGAGGAAAGGCTTCCACCCCACAGGTTCTGGCTCCAAGGATTGAGTGCTTGTGCTTAAACCCGACTTGATCTGCCAGGCCTCTGCAACTTTGCAGAACGGTTGGTCCTGGTGCCCCGAGCACGTCTGTCCTTCTATGATCCCTCCCTTGGCATCCACCCAGACCACCTCCAGATCCCGCCATGCTGTGGGATAAGACCTGGTGGCAGATCCCTTTCCTACTGAGAGGTGTAGCCATCACTACCCAATGATTGTGGGTACAGAGGGGCTGGAGAGAATGGTGAGGGTTGAGGACAGGGCACAGCTTCCAAACATTTTTTAGAGGAAGAAGGCCAAGATGATTTCCCTGGGGCATGCAGCACCACAGACTGGTGTCAGCCACTCAGCCCTGTTCCCTCCCTCTCCAGCACGCCCTTCCTGCCTTGCTTCAGAGAGCTCATCCTACGGTCTTTGCCAAGTGCTGACTGTGTAGTCAGCTGAAGGATGCAGGTTCAGTATCCATCCTAGTTCCTAGGTTCAAGAAGTAGGTTAAAAACAAGATCCACCCACAAACAAGTCCATGCAACATACATACATACACAGGCACAATGGTAGGCAAGTGCTAGAGTATGTGACACAGGCCAAGTTCACAGAAAGGACTGATGGAGGTGAGTGGGAAAGCTTCCTTGAAGACCTTTTGAGGGTCTAGCAGGACTAAGATTGAGAATGGCTCGAGACAGGTCATTCTTGGAAGGGGAACCTACATGAGTGAAGGTGAGGACAGAGGCTGGCCTTGGTGAAGGTCTGGCACAGTGACCCCAGGGCTGGGTGTGCTGAGACCACCAGAGGTGCTGGGTGCAGCCTTCCTGCTCTGGCTGACTCAGTATTGGAGCCCTGTTTCCCTGACAATATGATAAATACAGAGCCTATAAATCCATCTGCAAACATCCACTCTTCCGGTGCCTTCTCCCTTCCAAGCCAACAAGCCCAAAGCCATCCCATGGAACGTGAGCCTGGCGGTGCCAAGCACTATGGAGCTGGCTGCAGGCATGAGGACAGGTTACTGGGCTGAAGCTGGCTCTGTCTCCAGGGCACCTCCCTCCAGAGAGCCCAGGCCTGTCTCAGTCTAACCAGCTGCAGGTGAGGGGCAGACAGATGTTCCAGCAGCCACTGGCGGTGGAAACACACTGAAGCCACCAAAAAACAAACAAACAAAAACCACACACACACACACACACACACACACACACACACACACACACACCATCTTTGTCAGAAGGGACCTCCCCATTAGAGGAAATATAGGGGCCATCCATTGTGGGAGGTGCCTGCTGAAGGTACTCATCCCCAGTGTGCCAAGAAGAAACTGTCGAAGGGGGAAACACACCCTGCAAGCCCTGTTCCTCTCTGAGCGTCTGATTCCTTATCTGCGAAATGGGAGACATTCTCGCTGCCCTGATCTCTGCATAGAAGCTGAATGGAATGGAAAAGGATTGGAAGAATAATCTTGGCCTGAGCCAGACCTCTGCTTCTCTTCGCAGCAAGAGTCAGTCTTTCTGGATAGGTGGACCCTTGGAGAGTGTTCAGCCCTTGGTATTCAAAGCACAGTCTTGGACCAGAAGCATGAGCATGCCCTGGAAGCTTGTCAGAAATGCTGACTCTCAGGCCCTACCTCAGAACTTCTGAATTGGAATCTGTATTTTAACAAGATCCTCAAGTGATCCATGGGCACAGCAAAATTTGCGAAGTATTGTCCTAGTCCATGGAATGGAACCCCTTCATGTTACCAGTGAAGAAGCTGAGACCCAGCAGAAATAAGCCACTTACAGGGGGCCACACAGTAAATAAGTGGTAGACATGGGTCCCAGCAGCAGTGCAGTGCAAAGGAAGAATCACAGGCCCTGAAATCAGAGCTACTTAGATTCAAATCCTGCCTCTGCCATAATATGCTTTGTGGTCTGGGAAGAAAGCTAACCAATTTTTCTGAACGTTGGCTTTGCCACCTGTAAAATGGGTATAATAACAGCTATCTTTTAGGATTATGGTGAGGATTAAAATGAGATGATGCATCAGATGCTTTGTGCTGCATGCATCTCATGCTTGGTATTCACAAGTTTTGCCTCCAGCTATACCCCACAACCCCTAAGTTCCACACCCCATGATTATTGGGCCCAACAACCTATGAAAAGGCTGCTTTTCTGCCTCCAACAATGCAGACACAGTTGCTGAGCTGAGAAGAAGGGAAAGGATAGGCAGATATAGCAAGGCTCTTAAAGTCTAGACTGACTCATCCTTTACACTCTGAAGAGTTCCCAGTCCAATCCTTTAGCAAAAAGTCAATCTGCAAACGTCATCAGTTAGTGTGGCGCCTTAGTGTACTAGTACATAGCTCATGTTCAGGAAGGTTGATGAATGCAGCACTGAAGGGTCCCTCAGGCCCTCACTCTGAGCTTGTGCAGTCTCACATCCCTCATTTTCATGGTCATCCTTCAAGGCCCAACACAAACATCCTGCCCTTCGCAAGTTCACGACTAGATCCCCCTGTTGGAACTGGCCTCCCAGGTAAAACCCTAAGTGCTTTAACATAACTTACAAGGCTATCTACCTCCCAGCCTCACATTTTGACCCTGGACTAGACAATTGGCAGGTCTCTGGGCACAGATACCTCTTGCCTCAAGGCCTTTGCACATGCTGTTCCCTTTATCTGCAACACTCTTCCCATAAAGCCCCCTCTATCTAAATCCTACCCAGCCTTTGTGTCTCAGCCTAGATGTTAATTTAGACATACATTTTTCCTGCAGAACTGGGACAGGATGAGGCAAGCAAGGCACCTGGAGCACAGAATGTACAGAGGCCTTGGGCCTCATGTGCCGACGCTGCACTTGTGTGAGAGAGAGTCTCCTTAAATTCTGAGTTCTAGGTGCCTCCTTTGCCTCTCCCTGGTCCTCTGAATGTCTCCTTGAATCCCCTGCTATTTTAGGGTCCCTGCTCTGTGTCTGTTCCATCCCCTGGTCACATTCTTTACTTAAGAGGACTGTGAATGCCTGAGTGCTTATCGGTCCCCACTCTGAACTGTAAGCTCCAAAGCCAGAATACTTCTGCCTTGCTTCCCATTTCACTCCCAGAGTCTGGCACAGGGCAGACATTGAATTAGTACTTGTTAGATGTGCATAAAAGTTTGATCTCCATCCTCCTGTGCTCTCAAATCCCAAGGAAGGACCCAGTTTCCCAGTACCTGTCAGTCTCTGCCTTCTGCTCCACAAAACTGTCCTCATCTGGCTGGACGGCACTCCCAGTGGCCAGCCTTCACATGCCCAGAACCCAGCCTGGGACCTGGCAGAGAATGGGTGCTCATGTGCATTTGCTGGATGGGGTTAGCACTGAAGGAATGCTGTAACGGTGGGCACTGCACGCTGCCCAGACCAAACCCGGTGTGGACAGCTCCAGCAACATCCTCATCTCCCTCCTCACCTCCAGGCTCTCCCTGCCTAGCTCCTCTTTTGCCAAATAGGCCTGCCGGAAGGATCTAACCATCTCTAGCTCCCTGTCCTGAGCCAAATGACCTTTCCCAGCACTGCACGGCCCTGCTCTGGTATGAAAAGAGGTGGTTATTGTACATACCTGGCGCCCTACTCCTCCCACCACCCTGTGCCACATATATGCCAACTCTACTGGAATATGCCATGAGATCAACTCTCCAATCGTCTTCAGTTCCCCAGCACCAAGCCAGGGAGGCACCCAGTTTTGGAGTGGAGGTGCCCAGTTCCGGAGTAGAGGCTGGGCTGAACAGCACACCCTTTCCCTCCTCCCTGACGGAGGCAGATCCTGAGCCACGATCAGCCAAGGTTTAGGGTCCAATTTCCTGGATGCCTTTCGGTGTCTAACAGGAGATGCCAGAGAAGAGAAAGACCAGGAGGCCAGGTGATTTATGAGGGAAGTCTTGGCTTTGACAAAGCTTTAGCCCCAGAGATTAAGGCAGGTGAAAGCAGAGTGCACAGCGCCTTCCTAAGGGGTGTTGGGGTTTCTCTGGGCATCTGCGTCGGGATCCCTGTGGATAGTGCTGAGCTCTTGGTTGACTCCAGCTACTCCTCAGTGCCACATCCCGGAGCAGAACAAGGCCCCTGGTGGCTTAAGAAGTGGAGAGAGAGGAGCCACGAGTCAGCAAGTCAACCAGGCCTGCTCTGCCTGCCCTCCTCCCCGCTGCTGTCCTGCAGAAGCTTCAAAGGACAGCAGGAGCCTCAGGACCAGCTGTGTGACAGGACACACACATACCTTGGCTTACAGTTGGCAACATACAGTGGAGACAAATTTTCCCTTCATCCCCTGGTCTGCTCTCCAAGCATCCCTCATCCGGAGAAAGAATATCTCAAGCCTGCAAGTCACACAAGTCCTCTCATTCTCCCAGTGGCCTTCACCTCCAGGACCTCCGTGGTTAGAACATGTTCATGTCCCTCACTTTAGAGACAGGCAGACTGAGGCCGGAAAGGACCACAGACTGACCCAAGGTCTTACCAGCAGCTTATGAGCAGAGCTGTGACCCAACTCCACGGCTGTTGATTTTCCCCTGGTGTTCCCAAAGGCCACTCCCTCCTGATGGGAGCAATGCAAAGACTGTGCCTTCAATCCGTAACACTCATGTTCCAGCATGTGGCCTTCTGCTTACTTTATATATCCTGTGTTGTTCACTAGAATATGGGCTCTGTGAAGGCTGAGACCTTTTTTGTCTTATCTACTGCTCCATCCCCAGCACCTAAACAGTGCCTGGCACATAAAAGAGATCAGAACAAATGGGTGAAGGAATAAATGAATGAGTTAATGAATGAATGGTTATTTAGGATTCCTTCTTTTTTTAAAAAATGGAGGTGATTATTCTTGCTTCGGCTTTGGAGGCCTAGGTTGTTCTAGAGCAGGAAGAACTTTAAAGAGCTTCTAATGTAGCCCCATGAAGGCATGGCCAGATCTTTCTCTTTTCCCCACCAGCAGTCATGCCCCACCTTATGTTGTCTCCACCTGGACAGGTGTGCTGAGAAGACCGTTGGCAGGGGGTCTATGTCCCCACTCCTCAGATCTTTGTGGGTTCTGTGACTACTTTGACTAAGACATCAGGCAGAAGTGATGCTGTGCCTGTTTTCTGGCCCACAACTCAATAACACTGGCCATTCCCACTTCCTGTCTCCTGGCATACACACATGGGTTCCTGAGGTGCCACGTGAAAAGTCCAATCATGCTTCTGGAGACACCACGTGGGAAGGGCAAGTATCGCAGCTGCCATCTCCCAGCCACAGCTGCCTTCTAGAGGGAGACTCCAGAACTCATCACGCCAGCCCAGCTGCCCACCTAATACCACAGTGAACTCTCAGGACACTACATACAGCAGAGTGCCCCAGCTGCTTCCTGCCCAAGTTCTGATCCCATGGATCAGGAGCACAAGAAAAAGACTGTGAAGCCACTAAGTCAGGGTGGTTTGTCACGCGGCTGTAGATAACCCCAAATCCAAATAGTGACAAGCGCTGTGAGGGAAATAAAGCAGCAGAAAGGGACAAAGGGTGACAGGGCTGTACCTCTCTGAGAATATGATGTTACATTAGAGGACTTCACAGAGGGTTTTGGACCTGAATCATTCACTGAGATGAAGTCTTGGTGGGTGAGGAGTTTGGGAGGTGCAGGAAGGGCATCTGAAATCAAGAGTTCTTTTATGAACATGTTAAATTTAACATGCCAGGTGCACATCCAAGAAGAGTTGCAGAGTAAACACTTGGAGGCTAGTCTAGAGTTCCAGCATAGGGACTACTCCAATTCTAAGACCGCTACATGCGTCTGTGATGTAAATGACGACATCAGCGGAGTGCCAACATGGATTCAAGACCATGGAGCTGGGTGGGATTCCCTGGAGCATAGCTAGAAAAAGTGCACCAAGAAGAGGACCAAATGGCTGACCAATGGATTGAACAAAAGTGGTGGCAAAGCAGAAGTGAGGACGAAATAGTGATGAGGATTGGGCTGAGAAGACAATGGAAGGCAGTGAGGACGGATGGTCAGTGGAGGAGCTGAGTTACAATGGGAAGCTGAGAAATAAGGCAGGAGCTGAGGAGAGACATGAAGTCAAGGGAGTTGTTTCTAGATGGGAGATCCTATAGCACGTGTGTCTCCTGAGTGATCAGGAGGGAGTGGGAAACTCATGCAGGAAGAGAAGGGAAAAGCAAGGGAGCAAAAATTCATGCAACTGGAGAAGGAACTTGTGATCAAGGAAGCAAGTGAACAAGTGGGTGTAATTCGTCCACAAGAACAGCCATAACGTGGCAGAATCTTGGGTTCTCAAAGAGGAGAGACGACAGGTGACAGTCCCAGCCCCACTATATAATGGCTGGTCGACTCTGCACAAGTCACTGCTTCTGCATCTGGACATACGGATTAATGATCCCTATCTCACAGGGCTGTCAGGAGGATCATACATGCTAAGGGCTGTCAAGTGACTAGCTTCAAGAACGGTGGCTCTTGCAGCAGTTGATACTGGGGTTCTCGGTCCCAGAACATGGCTTGGGTCATGCAGCAAACCTCTTTGAGTCTGAGCTTTGTGGTTCAGCACCAGCAAGAGCCACGGGCATGAGTGGCTACGAGCAGCCCAGGAGTTGCACTCACTCTCCCCTCCTTGGGATTCAGAGCCCTCCTTGAGCCCCCATCTCCTCTCATTCTTTACCTTGCACTTTGTGCTTTAGCAGCAATGAGTTCCTGATAGTCTCACATATGTACAAACACACCGCAGTTACTCAGCTTTATATCTCTGGGAATGCTCTCCTCTGCTGTGCTACCTAGAATGTCATTCTCCACTTTGAGTTGAGACAATCCCCTCCAGGGAACCTTCTCTGACTCCCTCCAGTCCTGTGTAGGTGCCCTTCCACTGGGGCTAGCTTCTTGCACACATTGCCCTGTTGGTACACTGTGTGCCCTTGGAGAGACAGAGCAGAGCTCCAATCATCTTTGCAACTCCAGGGCTTGGCCCTATGAGTATCTCCTGGACCAAACTTTTCCCAGGTAACAGATGAATCAGAGGGGTAGACAGCACTGTCCAACAGAACCTTATGCAACAACAGAAATGTTCTGTGTCTATGCTTTTCAATACAGTGAGCACTCAACACAGGTGTGCTGGTGCGATTGAGAAACTGAATTTTTAATTTAATTTCGTTTAGGTTCAAATAGTCACAGATGGGTAAGGATTATATTAGACAGCACAAGTTGGAGGACAGAAAGAAGGGGTTGGGGAAAAGCTGATGTTACTAAACACTTAGTACGCACTAGGCTTTCAACACTGTATGTTAATTTTTTTTTTTTTTTTTTTTGAGACGGAGTTTCGCTCTTGTTACCCAGGCTGGAGTGCAATGGCGCGATCTCGGCTCACCGCAACCTCCACCTCCTGGGTTCAGGCAATTCTCCTGCCTCAGCCTCCTGAGTAGCTGAGATTACAGGCACGCACCACCATGCCCAGCTAATTTTTTGTAGTTTTAGTAGAGACGGGGTTTCACCGTGTTGGCCAGGATGGTCTCGATCTCTTGACCTCGTGATCCACCCGCCTCGGCCTCCCAAAGTGCTGGGATTACAGGCATGAGCCACCGCGCCCGGCCTGTATGTTAATTTTTACAATAATTCTGTGAGATGGCAATTCTATTTTCCCATTTTAGACAAGAAAGTTGAACCTCAGAGAGAGGCAGTGACTTGCTGTGAGCTGTCAGCTTGGAGACTGCACAGCAAGTCCCTGATTCCCCAGGTTCTGGTTCATTGTGCCACACTAGGCTGACCCCAAAACCTATGCAGGGCCTGGCCCTCGAGGTGCTTTGTGAAGGAGTCCTCCCCACTCCCACGCCCCCTCCCACAGTCCCCAGTCACACAGGTCAGGCCCACAGCCCTGTCCTAGCTGGCAAGGCGCATTCTTCTGGCACTGCCATTGCACCACTTGCAGATGTCTGGGGGCACAGCCTGAGTGTGGTGAGGCAGGAGGCCCTGGATGCCAGTAGGAGGGGCAGGCGTGGCCCAGAGCCTGCTAGCATTCTGCTCCTTGGATCTCCCCTCGCGTGAGCAGCTTTGGGGAGTTCTTTTGGTGCTGTTGTAATTTATTGTTTCTGCTCTAATGATTGCTCCATGTCTGATTATAAATGCCTTCTGGCTGGGGGCCCAGACTCAGAAAATTCCCATGATCTGCTTCCAAAGCTGATGGAGCCATAAACGGGACTCATGTCTCTGTTTCATCATCGGCCACATTTACAAGGGAGGAGGATCCAAGGCCAGACACAGGGCTCAGAGTGGGGATGTAACAGGAGGAATCTGGTGACCTGGAATTCCCATCGGAGCCCCAGAAGGGTATCTCCTGGGCCCTGGAGAACCTTCAAAGTGGCATGCCAAAGAGCCTGCTCCCTTCCTCTCAAAATACAAGGCAGAGTCCAAGTTGGAGTGAAAGGGGCCTCCAAAGAACTGTCCAACCCTGCCTAATGCCCTCCCTTTATCCACCTGGAAAATTCCTACTCACACCTCAGGAGGCAGCTTTGGTGTCCTGCAAGAACGCTGCTCTTACACCTGCAGCCTCCTACTCGCAGGCGGGCAAGTAGACTGCTCCCTGTAAATCTCTTCCAGCATGACACCCCCTAATCATAATTATACCTACCATTTATTGAGGCTCTCCTCTCTGCCAGGCAACATGTACCTTATCTATTTTTCACCTCATCCCTGGGAGAAAGGCACTATCCTTAACCACATTTGACAGACTAGGGAACAAGAAAGCTCAGGGAGGTTAAGGGAGTTGCCTAAGGTCAAACAACTGTCAAATAATGAAGCTGGACTTAAATTCAGAAGATTCCAACTCAAGATTTAAGCCTTACACTATGTGTGTTCACACCTGTCGTCACTATTGCAACAGGCTGTTTCATCTCTTGCTTCATTAAAATAGAGCTTCTGGGGACATATCTGACCTCAGTAGATGGGTGCTCAGGAAATGACCCCTGAGCAAATTTCACATAAAGAAAGTCCTAGTGCAGTAAGTAGGTAATAAAATCAGGGCAGTCACTTATCACTGCCCTGCTGCAGGATATTTAAGTGGACCCACAAAAGCAGTGGGCAAATGCTTGAATGAGCAAGTAAGACAGGATTGCAGAAAAAAATGCTACATCTCAACTGAGACTGAAAGTCCTGAATTTTCTAGGTTAGTCCTAATTTTAGATACCATATCTCATTAGTTCCTTATGTCACCAGAATGACCTAGAAACCCCAATATTTATATATCTAAACTGTATCTCTCATATGATATTTCATGTCCAGAAGAGGCATCTCCAAGGTCCCACTATGTCTTGTAATTTAGGATTCAGGAAATAAAGCCAAAGAAAAAAAGAGCATCAACTTTAGAAGCAGGCAGACCCATGCTCAAATTCCGATTTCGCTGTTCATTAGCTGTGCAATCTTGGTCATACTGTTTTCCTTCCCTGAGTCTCAAATGTAAAAATGGAGCTAAGAGCTGCTGCCTTGCAGGGCTGTTAAGAGTAGTAAACAGAAGAACATATGGGAAAGCACCCAGAATGGCACCTGCACACAGGAAGGTCTCGGCACTATGAGGTCTCTCCTTTCTCTCAGATGAGGTCAGGCAAGAGAGCCATTCTTAGCAATAGGCTCAGCTGAATGCAGAGGGTGTGATGTACTGGTGGACCAATGATCAAAGAGAAAAGATTGGCTTGCTTGGGGCTCAGGTCATGAATTGGATGCTTCGTCATTTACAGACTCACAATGAGCGTGGATGAAATAACAGGCCACCCTAAGAGCAGCCCTACATTAGGGCAGAGGGAAATAGATGGGTAAAATCTTACCTCACTCCCAACTAGGAGTTCACAGTGTGGTAGAGTAGAAAAGCAATAGGAAAGGTGAACAGAGGACCCAGCAGGTATGAGGGTAAAGGGCAAACATTCAGCAAGGAGCTCTATTAGGCCTGGAGATGTCAGGGTAGGCTTATGGAAGAGCTGAGTCTTAAGGAAGGGATAGAATTTCTGTGAAAGAGTATATTCAGTTACTATACAGGTATAAAAGATATAAAAGAGGGTGCTATACAGACAAAAGATAAGGCATAAAAAGGATAAGAAATTTTAAAAATTAGTTTGCTGTTATATTTTGGGTTTTGGAGGAAGCTTAAAACATCTATTGCACTCTCCTTGTTGTCAAAGATATTCTGTTTCCTCCACTTAAGAGCTGCGTGATCTTGGCCAAGTTAATCATACAGTGCTTCAGTTTTCTCATCTGTAGAATAAGTATGATAACAGTACTTGCCACACTGGAATGTCCTATGGTATAAGTATGTGGAAACTATTTACAACACATTGGTTAATAAATAAGAGTCACCATCACCACCACCACCACTACCATCACCATCACCATCATCACTACCATCATCATCATGATCACCATCATCATCACCACCACCACCACCATCACCATCATCACCACCACCACCTTCATCATCATCATCGTTACCATCACCATCATGATCCTCATCACCACCACCACCATCACCATCACCATGACCGCTATCATGATCATCACCAACACCTTCATCACCAACACCTTCATGATCATCATCATCATCGTTACCATCACCATCATGATCCTCATCATCACCACCACCACCACCATCACCATGACCACTATCATGATCATCACCAACACCTTCATCACCAACACCTTCAGGATCATCATCATCATCGTTACCATCACCATCATGATCCTCATCATCACCACCACCACCACCATCACCATGACCACTATCATGATCATCACCAACACCTTCATGATCATCATCATCATTGTTACCATCACCATCATGATCCTCATCACCATCACCACCACCATCATCACCACCACCACCTTTATCATCATCATCGTTACCATCACCATCATGATCCTCATCATCACCACCACCACCACCATCACCATGACCACTATCATGATCATCACCAACACTTTCATCACCAACACCTTCATGATCATCATCATCATTGTTGCCATCACCATCATGATCCTCATCATCACCACCACCACCACCATCACCACCACCACTATCATGATCATCACCATCACCACCACCATCACCATCATCACCACCACCACCTTCATCATCATCATCGTTGCCATCACCATCATGATCCTCATCACCACCACCACCATCACCATCAAGATCCTCATCACCACCACCATCATGACCATCACTACCATCATTACCATCATCACCATCACTGTCATTATCATCACCACCACTGTCACTATCATCACCATTATCATCACTGTCATTGTCATCACTACCATCATCAACATTATAATAAATGAGAAAACCGAGTCCCAGAAAATGGAAGAGGTTTGTCCAGGATGACTTAGAGAGTTAGAGGTAGGCCCCAACACTTTTCCTTTTTGAACGGGCACAGAATTTTTAGAGGGAAAAAAAAAACAATCTTCCTGTCACAGGTAAGAGCCCCAAGATCCTTGACAAAGGAGCCAGGTTCATGGAGATGAGGCTACTCAATGTTTAGATGAAGGTATTGTCTCTTAAGGTCAATCATTCTGCCTCCTGTCCTACTGATGCCAACTGTCCTTCAGCTCACACCACCTGCAGCCAAGGACAGAGGGGAACATTCCAACCCAGACACCCAGGGAGAGGAACCCAAATACTCCAGACTCAGTGAAGGGTTGAAGCAGGGGCAGTGCACACATCTATCACGACTTCCTTGTTCCAAGAGGAAATGGGAAAAACTCCTAGCTCCCCCTCAATCTGGCAGTGGTCTCCAACAATATTATCATTCTCCAGTTCTACTACTCATGGTATATTTTGCCAGCCACAAATGGGGCCTAAATTATACATTGTGGCCACCAAAGCTCCGGGACAGGCCCATAGAATAAGGCTTGAGGGAAATTAGATGAGGCCAAAGGGAACTCAGGCCTGAAAGAGACTAGAAAATAGAAAGGGATGTACAGTCCATTAGCAGGACCCTTCTCTCTTATCAGTGTTATATATGTGAGTGGGGTTCAAGGCTGCAGGCACAGAGAGGGCACAGAAGGGAGAGGAGAGGAGAGCAGAGAGGCCAGTCAAGAGTAAACTCAGGACGAACGAGTCAAAACACCACTGGTTATTTCTGTCCCAGCTCCATCTGTCTCTGGAGTATGACTGTCCACAGACCGTTTCACCTGTCCATCTGTTTTTCTGAAAACTATGGTACCTTCTATACCAAATCCTGGGCTAAGCATAGCAGTGGACAGGGAGGTAGGGAGCAGTGGTAGAAGGCATCTGCTCCAATCTGTCATCTTTTTGGAACCACTGGGAACTGGGAAAATGCATCTCTCTCCTCTGCTTTGATAATAGTGCATATTCCATGACTCTAGCTTACTAACAGCTGAAGGGATCTCAGAGGAATTCTCCTCTCTGGGATTAAGACCGGGAAATGGGGCAGAGGGATCTCCCACTTTCCTTTCACTGGAATCCTGTGTCCCTGTCTAAAATACTGCGTTGGACTGGATTCAGTTCAACTATAGCAGGAAGCACAAAACATTTGAGACCTGTGGGGTGAAGACAATGTGGGGTGAACCCAGGCACAGAAGAGCAGCATAGCTGGAGAGAAGGTCCTGGCTGAACACTAGGGTACTCATTTCTTCTGGAAGCAGGGATTTGAGATTGCTTCTTGGCAGGAGGAGGATAAGAGGTTGACTTTAATGGGTTCCAAATCCCATAGACGGAAAAGTAAGAGAGTGGGCATGAGACAGACAGACAGTGAGAGACAGAGATAGAGAGAGGCAGACAGACACAAGGTGTGAATTAGGAGGGAGAAACAGCTTAGGGAAAGATGCGGGGCATGCAGGAAAGAGGTTTCCAGGCTTAGGTGCCTGGTGTAACAGTGCTGAGGAAGAGAACAAGGATCACGAAGACCACATGGTGAGGAGCCTTAAATTCCTAATGCCCCCCAGGATTCTGTAATTATCATTAATTAGTAAGTTCCACTTTCAATAGGGTGTGGAGGCAGAAGATGGGATTGAAAGCACAGGCAGAGGATTTTGAAAATTTTTGGAGTCCAAGTCCAATAAAAGCCAACACGACCATGAAGAGAAGACATTCAGTGAGCAGGCTGGTGCACACACACCAGGATACCAGGACGGATGCTGTGATTTAAGTTAGAGAAGTTCTACTTCACATTTTATCATAAAATGGTAAGAAGATTTTGAGTGATAGCAGTAGTAATACTAAGAATAAAATAAGGTAGCAATGAAGAATGCTGACGAGAGCTTACAGTTATGCAGGACTGCTGTTTGCCAGGTGCTGTGTTCTCTGTGCTTTCTGGGGCTCTCTCTTAGACCTCTCAACAGCCCTATAAGACAGGGACACTGTAATCCCCTGGACAGATAAACATTACAGGAGCTTGGAGAGGCGGAGTTACTTGCCCTAAGTCACCCAGCTCATGATAAGCTGGGCTGGGAGTCTAACTCTGATATTAACCACAAGATTACTTCAGTGTCACTGTTACAGACAGGAAAACTGAAGCTTCCAGAGAATAAGTGACTTACTCAAGGTCACACAATGAGTCCTCCTTTCCAAGTCCTTCATTCAAACCTTAACTCAGAGCTTCCTAGGTACCAAGCTCTGTCTAGCTCAGGCCTCTGGTAACTTCTGGACTATTCCATAGCCTCCTCACTGGCCTTCCTGCCTCTGGCCTCTCCTTTCTAGTCCACCTCCCTCCCACACTGCCCCCAGAGTGGTCCTTCTGAGATCCAAGCAAACCTCGCAGAGCTCCCAATGCCCCAGGAAACACTCTGTCATGGAAGGCCCTTCGCAATCTGGCCCCAACCTAATTTCCCAGGCTTCCGTCCCCCACCATCCTTGATGCACCCTTTATCAAGCTTCTCCCTGGCCCCGATCACCATGCGGTTTCCCACAGGGACTCTGCTTACACCATCTGCTCCGCTGTTTACAAGCCCCTTAGACCTCTTGTCTGCCTTATCTATAAACTCTGACTTCTCAAGATGCAGCACTGGCAAACGTCCCCTGGCTCCAGGTAGAATGGATGATGATTCTGGCACCCAGTACCCTGTAGGAGTCTCATGTGGCAGGATCACCCTCCCTGCTTCACAGGGAGCTGGGTATTTACCTGTCTCTACCATCAGACTGTGAGCATCTCAAAAACATGTCACCATGTCCGATGACGGCAATGATGGAATTTGTTGGGGTGTACTATGGACAGGGACTATTATTATCTAATACTTGAGAAAACTGAGGCATAGAGACACAGGAATGGCCCAAGTCCACACACTCTAGGAATGATCAAGCTGGCGCAGAAGTCACATGCCTGCCTGCTGTCACCACTGCCTCCTGGAGAGCTCTGGATGTGGCAGATGTGACTACATGTTCCCTCTCATGAACTGAAGGACCTCACTGGCGTCCTGAGCCCCACTGCAGTACTCTGTCCCCATCGGCCAGGCGGGCTTCCTGGGCAGGACCTTGCCATCCAGCCTAGACACGAGTCATCTCCTAAAGTCCAATAAAACCCAGGCACAGAGGCAGGATGCAGGAACAAATTAGGCTTCAGTCAGAGAGAAATAAAGGCAGCAGTGTGGGGGAATCTCGAGGGCATGGCAGTCCAGGAATCCAGAGGGGAAAATGCCCATAATGGCATATTTTCCAGCAGTGAAAAACATTAAGACCCACTTTAGAAATGTAGTTCTCACCACAGCTATTCCTGGACTCCGGCCCAGAAGAGCAGTAGGGCCATGTGAATGACACTCTCCACCCACACTTACCCACTCCCGGCTGGTCTCTATCCCAAAACATCTTGTGCTTCTTCTGTGCAGCCTTCCCAGACTTAACCCTCCTTCCTGCTCTCTGTGGCCAGAGGATGCCAGAGAAAAGCAGCACCTCTGAGACTCTCACCCTGGCTACTCCTCATCCTATCTCAGAGAGACCAAGGAGAGGAGAGGGGACTTACTCAAGGTCCCAAAACCTCAGTGGTAGAGCCAAGATGAACACCAAGGTCTTTAGAGTAGAAGTCCCCAAGCTTCCGCTAGCCACACTGTGTCTCGTTACCCTCCCCTGCCACCAGCTCTATCCTGATAATCACTCACACACCCATGCACACACATACACATGTGTACACATGAATATACACACAAACACGCGTGTACGCACACACTCGCAGACATACATGTACATACATTTACACATACTTGCTCACACAAACACATAGATATGTGCCCACTTACACAAATGCACCTGGTTCAACAAAAACTGAACTACATTAAGAACCGGGAGAACTGACTTCCAATTGACCTGGCCACTGCATGGCTATATGAACCTGGCTACATCATTTCACGGCCTCAGTTCTCCATGCATAAGCCAGGCTAGTGACCCCCTTGCCTACCTCTTCAGGTTGTCTGTTACATGGCTGAAAGGAGAGAAGGCATGAGAAGGTACTGATGAGCTATGCTGACTTGCCTCTGTCTCCTTGGAAGCTGATGGCTTGGCAGCTCTGAGGCCCAGCCACTTGGGTTTGAGTTCCTTCTCTGCCACATACTATCTGCATGACCCTGGGCAAGTAACTTCACCTTTTTGTGCTTCAGTTTCCTTATCTGCAAAAAATGAATAATCACAGAACTTAGCCACCAGCTTTTAGTGTGAGGATTCAATGAATTAATACTTGTGAAGTTCTTGGAACAATGCCTGGACTATTATAAGTGTCCAATAAATGTCAGTCCCTGGAATGCCATTGTTATATTAATACTTATTAGCTTACCTTTGCCTGGTGCAACACAGGAGTTCAACAAACGCTTGTCTAATGAAGGACTAAACACTATTGGAAAAGGAGGGTGATGAATCAGATTTGCTCCCTCCTGGTACTGGCAGTAAATCCGATTGCATTACAGTCTCTCTGAGCTGGGTTTTGTCTTCTTCTTCCCTCTTTTGTTCTCAGACTCCCTGACTCACCAAGGACACCAAGAGTCCCCAGTACCCCATTCAGGATGTCATATTCTCCACCTACAGGTGAGCAAAAGCCTCCTGCTCTCTTTGGAGGATAAGCATGGCAGTTCCTTGGCTCACCAGCCCAGAGCACTTAAGAGCAGAGCAGGGCCAGAGTGGGAGGGGCCGGGAGGGACTGGGTTGGGGTGAAGGGGCCGATCCGGGTAGCAGTGGCTCCGTAGCTGTGGTGTCTATGCATTTGCAGTGTCCTGCTCCAGCAATCAGCAAGCACTACTCCAGGCCAAGTAGGGCTCAGGCGCTCTGCTGTTCCTCTGCATGACTCAAAGGAGCTGTGGCTGCTGCTGTAATTACACTCTCAGGACATCCCTCACCACCCACCTAGTGCCCTCCTGAACAGAAGACTCTCCTGGATCCCAGGTTTGGATCAAATAATGATGACTACCGCAACAACAATAATCTTAATGATAATAATTTTTGCCTATTTACCAGGTTCCAGGCAGGCATGACTTTAAACTCTTCATGCATATTAATTCATTTGATGCTTATAACAACCTAGGAGGCAGGCACTACTATTACAGCTATTTTATAGATGAAGTAATGGAAGCAGAGGAGGTTAAGAAACCTGCTCTACACAGGAAGACTGGTAGGGGGCTGAGCTGGGATTTGAATCAGGCTGGCAATGTGAGAGCTCAGGATTCTTACTTGCTATACCCAAGCATTCACTGATTCATCATTCTGAAGTATTTTAGAGTTGTTATTGGATGTTTCTTTTCCTTTTTGAAAGCCTAAATCCAGAGGTACTTGACTCCTAAAGAAGAGCGCAGGCTTTGAAGTCGGGGAACAGTGGGTTCACAGTCCAATCATTTGGTTATTCTGAGCCTTCAGGAAAATTTCTTCCTCTCTCTGAGCCTTGGTTCCTCAATTTAAGAATAAGGATTCAGTGAGGACAAGCACACACAATCCCCACTCAAGGACATGGCACACGACTGGTGTTCAATCCACGTTAGTGTCCTCCCACTTTTGGCAAGAAATTTCACATGTGCGTGAAAGATGCCACTGTTCCTCCACAGATAAAAGTTATAAAGTGATTATTGAGCTTCTGTTTGCCATTATTACAAGTCAGTATTGCGCACTTTCAGCCTTCATGGATAAAGAAGGTGGAAAAAGCACAAATAATCTCAAACAAAAAACAAATGCAAGTTCATTTCATTGGTTCTAGACCGTAATGCAGTTGGGGAAACGGAGGTCCAGTCACACATTCAGCTACTGGCAGAGACACCCCCACCCATGCTAGAACTTAGTCTCCTGATTCCAGCCTGGTGTGCTGTCACCCCAAGAGGCATGCACATTTGCAACCTCTGTCTCAAAAAAGCAAGGCAAAACAAAACAAAAACACAATGTAGAAAATGTCACTGTCTCTCCCTCTTCCAACTATGCATGAGATGCATCCAGAAAGAAAACACACACACACACAGAACACAATGAAAAGAAACATCAGCTGCAATTGATGAGATATGCCATTAAATAGAATTTACTGGAACTCAGCCATGAGCATTTACCATACACCCTATAGCCTGCCAGGCCCCATGGTTGTTGCTTTACACACATTATGTCTTCTAATCAACGCTGACAATAGTCATATGAGATTCAGTCAGACACTCAACTAATCATTTCTGCAACCTAATATATGCTATGCACTGTCACGAGCAATGACCAGGGCCAGGGGCCATCAAGGGAGGCTTTCCAGACCTGAGGCTTGTCAAAGCCTTAAGGGAGGAAGCTTCCTGGAAAATAAAAGATGATTCTCCAGGACACAGGATGCATGAGCTCAGGAATGGAGAGGCCACAGGACATGAAATTCTCAGGGGTGTGGAGAAAGGGGGCAGGGGGAATGGCAGAGGAGTAGGATCCAGCTAGGTCCTATGAAAAGAGGGCAACCTTGGCACTGAGCTATGACTGCTGGGAACTCTCAAGAAATACTTGCTGAATGAATAAATAAACGTATGAATTCAGAGCCAGGGGAGAATGAAGTAACGACCAATGGGAAGAAATGAAATAATCATGGGAAGTGCCTCAGGGAACAGAAGTCAAGACAGAGTCAGAGGTGCAAGCCATTCACTGGGAGTAATGCTTACGAAAGGCAAAGGACAGAAGCAGCACAAGCATGTAAGGAAAACACTGACCGCAGTGCAGGCCAGACATGGTGAAGAAAGCAAGTGGAGGAAGGAGGAAGGACCAGGTAGGAGGTGCTGCAGACTGAAGCCCCTGTGAGCATGTCTCAGCCTGCCCAACATGAAACTCCAGTGCAAAAAGTGTCCATACAGGAGGAGTTTGGACAGAAATGGCCAGGCTTGACTGTTAGCTGGAAGTCTGCCCATTCTCTGTACTCCCTGGCAGCAGACTCTCTGAAAGCAGATGTAGGCAGCTCACGAACATGGCTACCACAGTAGAAGATGTGATAAGTAGGCTGATTCCAGAATACGAAGGAGGAAATAGCCAGCTCTGCCCTGGGTGAACTTCCCAGTAGGGAACATCTCAGAGGAGATTTGAAGATTGAGAAGAACACTCATCAGATAGAAAAACAGGGACTAGAATTCTTGGAGCAAAAAATGAACCCCCAAAGGCACTGATGTGGGGACAAGTCTGACATGTGCAGCAGGACAAGTAGTTCAGTGATTCTGGAGTTTAGGAAGGGCTGGGGAGGTTGGGGGATGGGGAACAGATCTTGGAGGGCTGTGTAAGCCATGGGTCTGATTAAGACTTCATAGCCCAGGAAATGGGGAGCCTGTGAAAGAAGGAGTTGTGTGTACATTTCCGTTTTAGATCTCAGTAGCAGCAGGGGAGACAGGTGACAGGGCAGGAAGGTGGGGAAGCAATGTTGCCGTGTTTCAGGGAGAGGATGAGACCGCGGGTACATCTTGGATTAGACGTGGATGTAGCCGTAGCCCTGAAACTAGTCTGAGGGAAAGAGGCTTAGGTTAGGATTTTACCAGGTCCAACAAACACTCGCATGCTCTCTGCCTGTGTTACAGGCCTTAGAGCCTTACTAACCTGCTCTCAGAGCTTTCATTACTTTCATTATTAAAAAATTACTTACATACAACAAGTGCACCTTTTTTGGTGTATAGTTCTGTGAGTTTGATGAACATGTACAGTCATGTAACAACTCGAATTGATACATAAAACAGTTCCTGTGTCCCTATCTAGTAACCTGCTGTCCTCCCCAGCCCCTGACGATGATGTTTTCTGTCTCTATAGGTTTTCCTTTTCCAGAATGTCATCTAAGTGAATCATATCGTGTGCAGTGTTTTGAGTCTGACTTCTTTTCCTTCAGCATCATGCCTTTGAGATTCATCAGTGTGGGGCCCGCATCAGTAGTTTTCTCCCTTTTACTGCCGAGCAGTATTTCGTCATTTGGATTTACCACAGTGTGTTTTATCAACTCCTCAGTTTAGGGATATTTGGGTTGTTTAAATTTGAGGTAGTTTCAAATAAAGCCACTATAAACGTTTTTGTGTGAACAGAGGTTTTGATTTCACTTGGTTAAATCCCTACGAGTGGGATTTCTGGCTGTGGTAAGTGTATGTTTAACTTTATAAAAACTGCAAAACTGTTTTCCAGAGTGGTTGTACCATTTTGCATTCCCAGCTGCAATGTATGAGATTTGTCATAGCTCCTTAATCTCATCAATACTTGCTATGATCAGTTTTAATTGTAGCCCCTGGAATAAGTGTGCTGTAGTACCCCACAGTAATTTCAATTTGTATTTTTTTTCTAATGACTAAAAATGTTAAGCATTGTATTATGGGTACTTACTTGCCATTCATATATCTTCTTTTGAGAAGTGTTCAAATCTTTTGCTCATTTTAAAAAGATTGTATTTATTTTCTTCTCATTTAGTTTGAGCATTCTTTATATATTCTAAAGATAAGTTCTTTATCAGATATGTAATTTGCTTTGTCTCTGATTTAGGGGAAAGTATTCTATTTTCACCATTATCTGTCATGTTGCTTGCAGGTTTTTTTGTAAATGTTCTTTATCAGATAAACAAAGTCCTTTTCTAGTCCTAGTATACTGAGAGTTTTTATCATGAACAATCCTGAATTTTGTTGAAGGCTTTTTCTGCAACTAATGAGATGATTATATGGGTTTTTCTTATTTAGCCTGCTGATTTAGGAAATTACACGGATTGGTTTTTTAACATTAAAGCAGCCTTGTATTCCCAGGATAATTCCTGGGTAGTAATGTATTACCCTTTTTATGTTTCACTACATTTGACTGACTAATAATTTTATTGAGAGTTTTTGCACCCATTTCATGACACAGGGGGTCTTGGTCTATAGTTCTCTTGTAAAGCCTGGGTCTTGTTCTTGGATCAGGGTAGTGCTGGCCTTTTAAAGTCGGGAAGTGAGAGAGGAAGTATCCCCTCCTCTCCCCTCTCAAAATTTTATATTTTGTCGTTTCACTTCTCTTCGTAGTCTTTTCCATCTGTGTTACTAGTTTTGCTAATTCAGTTTACTTCAGAGACTAAGTCGTGCTATGTACAACAGCTCAAGGTGATGAAAAAGGGAAGTAAGACTAGCTTTTTTTCCACATGAAGGTCAAGAGAAATAATAATAATAGGTACCGAATCTTTATTGAGCACCTGGTCTTTTCCATGCGTTTTACTCACATGGTTACCAAACCTTTGTTGCAACCCTGTTATGCCAGCTTCAAGGATTTTAAGGCTGAGAAAGTTTAGGTTTAGAAGAGGTAAGTAGCCTGTCTAAAGTCACATTACTCTCAAAGGCAAGAGCTGTGGTTTGAAGCCTGGTTCAAAGCTTATGTTCTTCCCACCTTATTTTGTCATTAGTAGAGACTAATATTTATGAACACCTACTAAGTGCCAACTATTTTAAATCTTTTATTTCTTGCCACTGTTAATCACTGCAACTTTATGAGATTCGTGCTACTTTTCCCCACATTAACACCAAGGAAATTAAGATTCAGAAAGGCCAAGGGCCTCAGCCAAGGTTGATGAGTGCTGTTAGACACGAAACACCGAGGAGTGATGGAGCAGGGGGTAATTAGCATAACTGCATCATTAACACATACAATATATAACTCATACAAAGAAGCTTTGCAGAGTGCCACAACTGAGGCATAAATGGAGACGCTGAAGGCAAGGGAGGAATTAATTATGACTTGGGCGCTCCTAGAAAGTGTACAGGAAAGAGGGCAAGCAGCAAGGCCAGAAGACACGGCTAGAGGAGTTGGAGCGTCGATTAAGTTAAAAATCTTGGTAAACAGCAAAGGATGGACACGACCCATAGAGTGAATGAAAGCCAAAACAAGGAGGTCATGCAGCTGGATTTTCCAGTGTCATGATGCTGATGCTGAGCAGAGCTGACATGCACTGACACAGGAAGAGCTCATGTCTGCAGAGCACTTGCTTTCCAACACATCATCTCCTGCAGCTCACAGGGTGGTCACTTATTATACGCATTTTATAGGTGAGGAAACTGGGGCTCAGAGGGTAAAGCACTTGCTGATGATCATACACAACTTGTCAGAAGCCGCAGGCCTAGACCTGATTCCTAGTCCAGTACTCCTTAGACAGAAAGGCAAGCAACACAGCAGCCCAGGTGTCGTGAATCTGAATGAAGCCAGATAAGTGCCCCAAAAGGCTCTGGGACTTTTGGTGACGTGGACTCTTAAATTTGTGGCAACAAAAATTCTGGAATTTGGGGGCCATGGGCTTTGGAATCTTGAGGTCAAAAGATCTGAAATTCTGATGACACAGACTGTAAAATCTTGGGGTCAAAGACAATAAAACACTGCTAATAGGCTCTGGAATAGTGGGGTCAGAGGGACTTGGGCATATGGGGCAAAGGTGCTGTTATCCTAAAGGCATATCCTGAGTGATGGCTTGCCAAGGATGTCCTTTAGGGGGAGCAGACAGACCAGCTAAATGCTGATAAACAAAATGGCTTTGTAAAGGGTAAAAGGGATCTAGTCAAACACTAAACTTCCCAAATAGGCCGGAACTGTCACCCCAGCCAACCTGCTGTGTCTAGAGCACCTGGTGGCAAACAGGCCTATCTCAGGCTGTTAACTTTTTACCTCTTCTTGTCCCCGGAGACAGGAGACAGGAGATGAGTTGTGGGTCGAGTACAGTCTTCAGATTTAAACCACGAATGTCTAGACCTCCCTACCTCTTTCCAACCCTTGGGTTTAAAAAACCAGACCATAATTTCATTTTCAAGAGAATGAGGGAGAGGAAGTGCAGCTCCCAGACTGCACCCCAAATTCTTTTCTTTGCCCTTGGTTTTTTGAGAAGAATACAAAATTCTTACCCCTCCATAAGTTTCTAAGACCGTCTTACGTGACAGAATAAGACGACCTTTCTCTCTCCTTAATCTCTGTATTCCTCCTTCAAAATTTCCAGATGTTTCCCTTCCACTTAGTTACTTATATTCGCCACTACTCTGCATCTGAATCATCTCTTCTGGGTGGCCCCACCCTCCCACCAAGCCCTCTCATCACCCCTCTCACTCTGAGTCCCCATCTTTCTGTCCCTACATTTCCAGCTCCCATGACTTTGCCAAGCTTTTTTTAAAAATTAAATCCTCGTGACAAATCTATAAGACTAATACACTGACATTAACCATATTTTTTAAGTGAGAAAACTGAGGTTCAAGGAGGTTATGTGACTAACATAAGGGCACATGGATTGTAAATGTCAGAACTGAGTTCAAATAATAACTTTAATACTATTACTAATAATAGTAAAATTGCTCCTACATAGCAAGAGTAACTGCAATTAATGATACTATGAAACATGCCGTGGGCCAGACACTATTCTAAGTACTTTTAAAATATTAACTCAAAGCAATTTTTGAGGGTGGTATGATTATTATTATTCTCATTTTACAGATAAGGAAACTGAGGCCCAGAGAGCTAAGTAAATTGTCCAAGGTTCCAAAGCTGTTTGACTCTGAAGCCTGTGGGGCCTGGGCACTTCCCTGCCCAATTTTGTTGTCCTCTCCCCTCAGTCCACTCTATGACTGTACTTCCTTTTTTTTTTTTTTTTTTGAGACAGAGTCTCACTCTGTCACCCAGACTGTAGTGCAGGGGTGCAATCTCGGCTCACTGCAATCTCCACCTCCTGGGTTCAAGCAATTCTTCTGCCTCAGCCTACCAAATAGCTGGGATTACAGACGCGTACCACCATGCCCGGCTAATTTTTGTATTTTTAGTAGAGATGGGGTTTCACCATGTTGGCCAGGCTAGTCATGAACTCCTCATCTCAAGTGATCCACCCACCTCAGCCTCCCAAACTGCTGGGATTCCAGGCGTGAGCCACCGCACCCAGTCTGCCATAGTTCTTCAGATCTGTGTCCCCAAGGTCCCAGAAACTTTATAGAGAAAACAATACATTTTTCTGAGAAAATCAAGACACAACATTTCATTCATTCATTTATTCATTCTTCAAAAAATACACACGTTTACCAAGTTCTTAGGATGTGCCAGGCATGGAGCACATATTCTAGTGGGAGAGACAAAAATATAAGAAATAGGCAAATAAGTGCAGGATTTCAGGAAGTGACAAATGGTGTAAAGAAAGGAAAAAGAGGTAAGGCGTTCAGGAGTATGGGCAGCAGGAGATCATGCAAATCTAATGGACCCTTTATCTGTTCAGGACCAGCCACACGCACACTTCAGAAGAAGCAGGCTCTGGGCAGATGAGCTCAAGCACAAAGACCTGAGACAGAAATGAGTTTGATGAGCTGATGAAACAGCAAAGTTAGAATGAGAACAGAACAGAACAGGGAAAGCCAAGGGAGATGATGAAGCTGGAGAGGCAGACAGGAAGTAGAGATGGAGACAGGGGCCAGGGGATGGTTCTGGATTCTATTCTGCATGAGAAGAATGGTTTCAGCCAAGTCACAAGGGGAGTGAGGAGATGGCTGCAGACAAGCAATCAGGGAACGCCGAGCTCACCGAGGGAGGCTGCCTCGGTCACCCTCAGCCTCTGCTGAAGCGCTCATCTTTGCCTCTACCAGAGTGGTGGGAAAATGGGTCCCCAAATTTTTAGCCACCAATACCTTGCTGTGTGAGGTTGGCGAGTTGCTCTACCCCTTGGTGTCTGCTTTATTTTTTTATCTGCAAAAATGCAACGGAAACTTCACTGGCAGTGGTGAGAAAGGCACGGTGGCAAAGGCACTGAGGCTCACTTGGAACCTGAATCCTTGGCCCTCGCTCCAGTAGGGAAGAAGGTTTCATTTCTGCAGGCACAATGCCTGGGACACAGTAGGTCTTCGACGCATTTTTCTGTACTAAATGTCCCAAACAGAGACCCGGAGGTCACAGGGGCATGGTGGTCCCAGAAGTCCTGTGGGGCACGGCAAGCCAGACTGGACTGATGGGCTGAGACCTCAGGCGTCTTCTTTCCCTTCCTCCCCAGCAGCCAAGCCAAGTGGGCAGCAGCAGGCCTACTGGACCAGAGGCAGACAGGCAGGCGGGCAGGCGGGGGCGAGTCATCGGGCACACAGAGAAAGGAGGGCATTGTCTGCCGAAACCCAACCAAGGGGCCAGGGCCACAATACGGGGGATTCTTCTGGGAGAAACAGACATGGCTTTCTTTCCACCAACTGCTGCTTAAACAGCCCACTGGATTTGATTCTATCCCATTTCGCCCCAAACAAATGATAAATAAATAAACCTTGGTGAGCTCAGAGCGCCGGAGCCAGGACCCTGGGCCTGGAGCAGACTGGATGCCATCCTCCCAGGGCCAGGGAGCTCCTTTGCCAGGTGGGCCCGCCTGCACTCCTGCTGCCCGGCGTGCGGGTGAGTTTGCAGAGGGGCAGGCTCCAGGCCAGGCTGCTGCAGCCCAAGGAAGTCCCTCCAGATGTGGGGCACAGCTGGCTGTGCCATCTCATACCCAAGGTAGGGAGGGTGGGGCAGCAAAGGAGAAGACGGGGCCTGGCTGCAGGGAAGCACACTGAGCAGTCCCTGGTAGCCTGGCATCCTCTGACCCCTCACCTTCGTCCAGGGACCTTGGTCTGGAGAGACCATCTGTACAGTCCTCTCAAATTCTCAGTGAGGGGACAGCAGCGGCCCATGTTTCTCCCCACTTTATATACTAGGCAACAAGTCCCAAAAGGGACATGCCTTGCTCAATGTCACAAAGTGAGGTAATCAAAAAATGCCAGAGGTCCCCTCCAGTGTCTTTTTTTCTAGATGGTCAAACCGAGGCATAGAACCGTCAAAGGCATTGCCTGATCCCATGGGAGCTGAGAGTTCCGACTCATGCATCTCTCAGCACCCTCAGTGCCCTGAGGAGGGAGCAGCCACTTCTATTGCAGAAGCCTTCTTCTGACCCAAAGCTTCCTCCGTGGCTTCACTGCAGTTGGGGGAAGTAAGCTACAGCCTTAACTGAAGGAGCCGGGCATTACGCCACCTGCCACACTGCAGGGCACCGACAGCCTGAGGCTGCCTCCATGTCATGTTCCCATCCCGCCTCTGGTTCTTTGCTCCTGTTGAGCTCCTATCCTGCTTTCCTTCCTACCTGTTCAAACCTGCTTCTTCATTGAGGCCCCAGGTACATCCTCCAGGAATCCTCCCTTACTCCCCATTTCCTCTGCTCATCTAGCAATTCACACAGCCTCTGCTGCCCATCCTGACAGCTGAGCTCCACTAAGACCCTGGGCAGACATCTGGTGGCCTTTAGATAGGGCGCAGAGGGCAGCCAAGCCCACAATGGCCACAAACAGAAGAATGGCAGGCTGCTTCAGACCTCCAGTCCCATCTGCTGACTGCTGTTCCCTGTATCTAAGACACCCTTTCTCCTCTTCCTGTGGCAGTTCCTCCTTCTCCAGGACTTCTTCCCCAACATTTGAGGGCCTTGAGCACACCCCCCCTCTGTCTCAGCACCTGTCACCCACTCCTGGTCTCACATGTGTCTGTCTATCTCTCCCACTAGAATGCGCGTCTCTCAAGGGCGGAATATGCTGTGCAGAGAGAAGGGTCACGCAGAGCTCCTGTGACCCAGCCCTTCCTTCACTTATTCAGTATTTGCTGAACACCAAATGAGCAAAATGAATTCCCCTCACTCTTACAGAACTGCTCTCCCACATGACCTGTCTCCTGGAGGACACCGAGGCCTTCACAAGGGCAGGTCCAGTCTCTTTCTCTTCTGGGTCCTCTTGACTATCAGCTCTCATGAGGAAGGTGTGGGCCTCCTCTTGCCCTGTCTTTTAGGACAACCATACAGCTAGTGCTCGACTTACGACCACGACTGGTTCCGACAGACCGGTCGTAACACGATTTGGTCGTAAGTTGAGTAGCCTATATGTACAGTACTGTGAAATGATGTTATAAAAATCTTTAAGTCAGGCCAGGCGCGGTGGCTCACGCCTGTAATCCCAGCACTTTGGGAGGCCGAGGCGGGTGGATCACGAGGTCAAGAGATTGAGACCATCCTGGTCAACATGGTGAAACCCCGTCTCTACTAAAACTACAAAACATTAGCTGGGCATGGTGGCGCGTGCCTGTAATCCCAGCTACTCAGGAGGCTGAGGCAGGAGAATTGCCTGAACCCAGGAGGCGGAGGTTGCGGTGAGCCGAGATCGCGCCATTGCACTCCAGCCTGGGTAACAAGAGCGAAACGCCGTCTCCAAAAAAAAAAAAAAAAAAACTTTAAGTCATATTTTATCATAATTTTCTTTTATTATTGTTATATATCATAATTTTCTTTGTTCATTTTATGCCATTTGTATCATCTCTACACCATTTTGTTTCTTATTTTTACATTCGTCAGGTTTAAGTAAAACACTGCATTACCAGTACAACTGGTTTAATATTTGCAAAACATACAAAATTACAAAATACAGGTCATACAAAAATACAAAATACACATGTAAAAAATGCCATAGGAAACATTTTCCCAATTGCAAAACATATCAAAATATATAAACATGTACGAAACCTTTTATTGGCCGCTGGTGCTTGGCTGCGGATCGTTGATGTTGTCATCTGAGGCAGCAGTTGGGGTTACCGGAGTTGGTTTTTTCATAAACATGGTGAGCTTTGTCTGCATTGTATGTTTCTTTTTTTCTTCATAAATTTCACGATACAGACGAAACACATCGTGCGCCATCTGTTCAATCCTTGCAAATCGTTCGATGTTTGGGTCCATTGCTTCAAAATGTATAAGAAGTTTATTCAGTAAAGATAAACCGTCTGACAATCCCTTAGTGGTGAACTTTCTTTCTGGCTCCTCCTCTTCTTTCTCTGTTTCTCTTCTTTCTTCTTCTGCCACTCTTTCTTCTTCCAGTTCGATTAGCTCTTCATTTGTAAGTTCTCCCGATTCTTTGTCTAGCAACACTTCGACATCTTCCATTTCACACTCCAAAGAAAGGTCTTTAGCGAGTTTTACTATTTTTTCCCGAATTGTTTCAAGTTCATGTTCACTGTCAAATCTGTCAAAATCATTAACATAGCGCTTAACACAATTTTTCCAGATGCCATTCATGCACTTTGTCGTCACAGCCTCCCAGGCGGTAGCGATATTCTTGATACACATCAAAATGTTGTAGTGTTTCCAAAAATCTACAGCGGAGCAGTCGTGGCTAGCGATTGTGGTCGTAAGTAAAGTCGAATGATCATAAGTTGCATAGGTTGTAAGTCGATCAATACATGTACTCTGTCGGGACAGAAGAGGGACTCTGCCTGGCTGGCATCTCTGGCCCCAGGTTCCGGTTCAATCCATGGGGCAACTCAGCAGTCCCCTGCTACCATTAGGGAACATTTGCTTGGGGGAGTATTTGCTTTGTTTTAATTTTCTTAGCTCCCGACAGTGCATACAGTAATTAAAAAATGCCACAGAGGACTGCCCACCCCAACCAGCCCAGAAAAATGGGGCAAGAGCTCCAGGCATGCAGATACTGCACTTGTCCCAGTGCAGATGACGCACAGAGGGGCCCGGAGCAAGTTTGAGAAAGAACCAGTGGCTTTCTGAGAGAAATCAGGGCAGCAGAAATGGAACACATACAAATGTGCAAAAGCCTAATTTCTTCCTTGGGGCTTTGAGAGACACACTTTCACAGCCTTTCATGACATCGTGTCAGATATTTCCAGGCATCCAAGACAGAGTTTGACCCTAAATACTGTGGGTTCCAGTCACACGGTTCTTTGCTCTTAAAATCACAGGGCTCAGCTGGACACAGCTCCCCACCCTATACCTTCTTAAAAGCTCAGTCCTACCATTTCTTAGACTAAAGGAAACCCCTCCTACCTACAGAGGCCTCTGGAGCAGTGGGGATGGCCAGGCATCAGATGTCCAACATGGCTCTGGACTTAAGACAGAATTGGTCCTAGTGATATGCAAAAGACATTCAATCAGGTCACCTGTAACTTGCCTGCTCTGGGACCTTGAGCTAGTCACTTCACCTCTTTGAGTCTCCCTGTGTTTTTAAATAAAATTAAGATAATGAATCAGCACATGAGCCATTATCCCAAGGTTGCTATATGGGTTAATGAAATGAGTTCTGACCTTTATGCCTAGCTTCAGAAGACACTCAGGAAATATGAGTTTTTTATTCCTTTACCTAGCCTGGAAGTTGGTGGCTGCGTGGGGGCTGAATCCACCCAGTGGCTCCCACTCCAGCGCTCCAGTGCTTTTTCCAGTGAGTGGCTCAGCCTCCCTCATCGCCATTCACACGACTTCAGAAAATCAGACAATGTGAGTGCCCTTCTGCCTCTGAGTGAGTTTCTCTTTTTTTGACAGTTCTCATTTTACGAATGTATAACATTTCATTCAGATTAGCATTTCTCGAGGGCCTACTATGTACCCAGTTATGGGAGAAGTTTAAGTCACAGCTTCAAAGGATTCTAAAGACAAGAGATGTAAGTAACAAGGAAAGGCTGGTGAGGGTCACTACAGATTCGATCATGGGCGAGGTGGTGAGGCGGTGCCTGGCACCTGGGAGACGAGTTATTCCTGGCAGCTGGAAGTGTGGGATATGTTTCCCAAATCCCGCTTCCTCCCCTACCACCTTCCACCCTGACTGCAGTCTCAAAGGCCGTAGCTGAACACCCAGAGGCTTTTCAAGGTCTCCATTTATCCCATTCCCCTCCTTTTGCCTGGAAACTTTCTCAGTGGGCTGACATCCATTCGGAGTCACTACGGTACCAAGTAGTAGCTAGGGCTGCGGCACCACAGGAAAAAATCAGACCCGAAAAGTTCACAGTCTGGTGGGGAGACCCTGAATAAAGCAGGTGACTGCAGTAGAGTCTGACAGGTACTACGGAGAGGGAGGAGCCATGGGCTTACAGAGGAGGGAAGAACTGAAATGGTGCTTGGGGCTGCGAAGTGCTGAGAGTTTTCAAGGAGAGGTAACATTTGAGCTGTCATTTGAATAAGGTCGTGAGCTGTGGTGCATGTCGACGTGTGTGTGTGTGTGCATGTGCCTGTGTGTTGCGGGGGATGAATTCCAGAGAGGCGCTAGCCTGGGCGAAGTTGCAGAAGCTCTCAGGGGCTGGCATAGCAGGAAGGTGCACTCTCCTTTTGCTTCCTCACCTCTGGCCACTGTGACCCCTGCCTCCTGAGGCTGCTACATCTTCTCTCCCTGCTCTTTTAGCCCCAAGGATGGCTGTGGTCCCAGCTTCTGTCACTGGTCTCTTCTCTTTCTCTCTGTGCTGCACCCTTCCAAGCCTGCGGCTTCGGCTCTGCCCACAGGCCTCACACATCTTCACCACCAGCCCAGACCCCACTCCCTGGGGCCCAACCACCTGACAGCCTGTGCAGTCAGGTCCTTCGTGTTCACCTTGAGTCCTGTGGGATGGAAGTGGAATTCCTTTCGACCTGCAGCTGGCCTCTCCTCCCAAACAGGCTGCCCTCCCCACCCACATGTCTTCTGTAGCTCGCCCCCTAAGCTCTAGGGCTTTTTCCTTCATGACACTTCTCCCATCTCTCTTTTCCTCACTGTTCCTACTACCTTCGTCTAAGCCTTTTCATTTTCCAGACTATAATTACAACTATTACATTAAGAACCTGCTCCAACTGCTTCTAGTCACCTCCTTCCCTAATCCCTTTCTCCTTCCACCACCTCTCCCAAATCCTGCCTTTCTGTTACTGATCCAGTTGACTGTAGTACAGACATGGAGAATAGTACAAACTCCATGTCACCATCTGATCCATTATACTAATGTTCAACTCTGACCATAACTGTCTGCTCAAAGAAAGGCCAGTGGCTCTTCACCACCAGCTCGGCCTTCAAAGCTCCCCATCCTGGCCTTATCTCCTTACTCTGATTCCAGGCTTCTCCCCTATATGCACCGGCCGTCACTTTGTTCAAAGCACATAAATTTACTCACATTTCTGAATTTCATCATGCCCAAGCCCACCTGAATCTCCCCTTGATTCCCTTCCTCTGCCTGGAATACCTCAGCTCTGGTGATCCAAGCCCTAACCCTCCTTCTTGGCCTCATTTCAACTCTAAGGGCCTCATGAACCCTCCCACCCCAATTCATTGGCCTCAGTCTCCAGGATCCCTCCTCTTCAGGCTACAGGTCACTGCTGACTGTGCTCACATGGTCATTGGGCCAAGCCTGACAGGCCAGGAGTCTACTGCTCAGCAATCCCAGGAGAGACAAGATAGTCTGGCTGCCATAAACTTCAGTTATACCTGTAAGGAACTCTAGATAACCTGTACTTCCTAGGCTGCTGCCTCAGTCTCCCTGCTAGGCATGTAGATGAATCTCTGTACCCTGGCCTACCTAGTTGGCTCCTGACTGCCCTGCCTGATCTTGCCAGTTTCCTGGGTGCAGTTTGCTAACCTCCTTGCCTTTCAGTAAGAGTATATGGGGGTGGGAGGTGGTCAGAGGCATTTGTTGCTCAGAACCAGAACAAGGAGGAAGCTACTGACCACCTAATTTTGCCTATGACCTCCTGCTTCTACCACCATAGAAACCCACCCACCATATAAGACCTGAGACTATAGAGAACTACAGCTTCAGAAACCCAACTCATTCACCGCGGCCCTCCACACAAGATATTTCCTATTGCAGCTCCTCTTCCTCTCACCCCTTCACCCATCTATAAACTGAGGTGTCCTACAGTTTGCTCTGTCTCTCACATCCTGACACTTGCCCCCTTTGCCCTTAATAATAATGCTAGCATGAAAAAGAGCTAACACTTAATTAGTCCTTACCATGTGCCAGGCACTGCTCTAGACACTTACATAGGATTGATTCATTTAGGCTTCATAGCAACCCTTTGAAGTAGATACTATGATTCCTCTATTTTATAGATGAGGAGACTGAGGAACTGATACAAAGTGGTGAAGCTAGCACACAAACCCAAGTAATTCAGCTGCAGAGCGTATGCTCTTTATCTCTCTGTTTCTCCCCGTATCCCATCCCACCCAATGGGGTCACCCTGCACACTGGTGCATTCTGACTCCAGCCCAAAGGCTCCTGGTGATGACACGCCATGCATCAAGCATGGGGCTGCTTCCACTCACAGAAAGCGGTATCTACTCCCATGTCACACAAAGATACCACACAGGTGGGCCTGCTGCCCGCCATGAAACACAATAAGCCTTCCCTCTGAGTTGGAATTGAAGCTCTATAATTTTGGTATCCATCCAGCCATCCGTTCATTCATTCACTAAATATGAATTGTATACAGGATGCCATTAGATGCAGAAGGACTATGTCTGTGCCAGGGCAGTGAGCATAGACTGATTTAAATACACACATGCATTTATCTGATGGACTGTATCCCAAAGAGAGATTAATGTAACAGGTTTCTGGAAGCAGGGACCATCTCACAAATAGGTGTCTCGCAATATGCATGCACTGGATATTTAAGACGTGCATGTTGAATATAGTGACAGAGGCAGGTGACATCTGGACAAGGCTTGGAAGTGCTCTGCCAGCCCCATCCCCAGGTTACGGGTGGTGAACACAGAGACCAGCGAGGCATCAGACCCCATCCTTCTCGACTCTCAGGTCAGAGCATTTTCCCACTGCCTGGAGCTGCCTCTTAGAAACCGAGGCACTTCTGAGAAAAAGAGCAGGCCCTTACGTTAAGCCAGGGCATAAAGAAACATGAGAGTAAGTTCGATTAATCCCAAATGTGGGAAGAATTTTAAAGGTCAGAGGAATGGAAAAGGTAAGTCAGGAAAAAAGCTAGCAGTCAGTAGTGGAGATAAACTGAGCTGATAAATGGCCTTTGAACATTTGGGTTATTTATTTATTTGCTTCCAGTTCTCGTGCGATTGTTAATTCCAGCTAAAATTCCCCAGTGCCTTGCTTGCATGTGTGGTACATTATGTACCCATCTGGCAGCAAGACTGACACCTCCCCTGGCAACTGTCCTATGAAGTTTCAAACACACTTACATGTTTGTGTCCCAATAACAACAACAACACAGAAAGGAAACAGAAAAAGAACACCCCAGAGCTGACTGACTCTGGCGGAGTTAACAATGTCTAGTCTGCAGTAGGAGCTTGACAAACATGTGAGCAAGTGAACTTGGGCCAGGCCCAAAGGCCAGACTGAGACACTTCATGAAGCAAAGGAAATACACAGGCCATGGTCACTGTGAGGCTACCATCTGAGGTCCCCTTTGCAGAAATAAAGATAATTTGTTCTGGAGTTTTGTTTCCCACCCCCCACCCCACATTCCCTCTGCTTAAACAAACCCTGGCGAAAGAACTCCTGCTCTGATTGTCCATGGAAAGGTTCCCTGGAATGTTGGACCGAGTTGCTGGAATGTATAGATTTAACGAGCCAATTTGGAAATTAACGGAGATGAAAAGGGAGCGTTATGGTCACATTACATACAGAAATCACTACCTGAGTGAGGCGAAGGAGGTCCCTTGAAGCTTCCCATGAGCGGGCTTAGCAGGTTCCAAACTCAAAACCTTGTCCAACCTGTAGTTTTAGTGAAGAGTCCACAAAGTTTTAGGAAAGGGTCCACAAAGATCACCCATAGACTTGCTGAGGAAGGGGCACAGTCTTCAATAACTATTCTGAAACATTGTAAACATCGTTTCCAAACTTTGTACTGAGAAAAGACCTGCCCACCCTTAGTCTACTCAGCGTCATGTTTTGAAATATTTTCCCTATTAACCAAACCACATCCCTGTCCCAAATGATTGTGTCAAAATGCCAGTCCCGGCTTCTAATCAGGAAAAAGATGACAGAGCTTGAGCCATGGATATTGATATATTTTGGGGGGTAGAAACTTGAAATTTTAGTCATCTTTAGAGTTTTACCTCTAACGATTTGTTTGTTTTCAATGCTAAACAGCCTTGGGATTTCAACTAGGGTATGACAGTAACACAGTATTACTGTGTTCCTCCACGGCTAGGAAGCTCTGGGGTCCAGGCTGGACTCAGTTACTTCATCCAGTTTCTCTCTTGTTGCAAAGGAAGCAGTGACAGCCCAGAGAGGGGAAGGAATGCACCGTCAGGCACTGCATAAGTGAGAGCCCCCTTGGAAGCCCTGCCCAGGAAGGATGCTGCCCCCACTCCCCACCCCAGGCAGACACGATTTCTTCTCATCCCAGGATTTTACCTAACTTATTACAGCCTTTTCCCCTCCATTCAGGGCACTGAGCCATCTGACTCCATCTTCAAAGAATAAGTCTTTTTGTTTAGAGATGTACTAAGGGGCATTAAGCATTGCACATGATTCTTCCTCAATAGCCTTTGATTTTTCTTCCAGGACTTGATCAAATAGGTTCAACTCAAGCATCAACACCAGGTTGCGGTTTCAACCTGAAGCCTCTAGGAAAGAGAGAATACTCCATCAGATTGGGGAACGGGGGCGGGAGTTTTAACAAGAGTACAAGTCTGACTTTTCTGCAAAGTTGGGGCTACATCTCTGCGTTCCAAAGTGACAGGGTGTCTGGCAAGGTCCAGGACAAAGTTAAAGATCTGGACTTGCAATTAAGCATCCCCTTCCCTGAAAAAAAAAATCTTCTTGGGACCAGAGAGTCTAGTGCACTCCTGTGGATGAAGTCCAGGCAGAGGGAGGGCAAGCCAGATGCCCCTTGACTCACTTTGGCAATATCTTACTGCCCCTTCCCTCCCCTTGTCCTGAGAATGGCTGCCCTGCTGACCCCGGCCCCAGCCCACCCCCAGCCCCAACCCCAAACCCAGTGGACTCTAGGGGAGTCTGTTTCTGTAAAGTCTCTGACAAGGTGCTAGTACCTAAATGTGACAGCACACCGCTCTTCCCACTTCAGCACATGGGGAAATAGGGCTAGCTCTTCTTTCCTGACACCATGTGACGTGGGGTTGTTTTGAGTCTCTGTTGAGTCCCTCTCACTTCTTTGGTACAAGGATTTCAGATCATGAAGAGCAAGGGTACTCGAAGGGTTTGGAGAGCTAAGGCTATCCCAGAACCATGGAGAATAGAGCAAGAAAGGAAGACTCTCCCACTCTCCCCTCTCTATCCCCTCTCTATCCCATCAAGAAGAGTATTTTGTGGCAGACACTCGTCACTGTTTATAAAGGGGGAAATAACCCAAACAAACAAAAAGCCCCAGCTGCACTCCACATCACAGCCATGTGAAGCCATACATGTCACTTGAAGAACTGTCTGCCACTGTTTACAAAGAGGCCTATTAAGTCCTTTTAAAGGTCAGTACAGGGCCTAAGTGTTTGAGTCCCAAACAGCAATTCAGGCATAGACAGCATGGAGGTGGCAGGGCTGTGTGTTATGACATCTGGAAGTGCCAGGGCAGGGGGGCTGTGGGAACCCTTAGGAACCCTGGTGCCACTTCCCAACACTGACCACGTAGCCCAGAGCCTCCAACGTGACTCTCTGGAAGGCAGCCTGGCCATGCTTGTCAGTATTTATGGCCACACAGCTGGGCTCTTGACTTGCCCAGCTGTCAGCTGACACCAAAGGAAATGTCACCCATTTCTAGTCATTAAGGTGAATATCTCACCTGAGGAGGTGAGAAGGGACATATCTCCACTCAGCTTTCAGTGGGATGACAAAAGGAGGTGCCCACCAGACTGCCTGCTGAGTACATCACAGAAACTGGTGATTCCAGCCCACCTGGGAAGAGGTGTGCTCAGCTGAGCCACATACATACAGTGGATGTGCAGATTTATATTTGGCTAACACAGCTTTGCCAACCTCAAGAAGGAATTTAAAATTGATCAGGTTGGCCTGGTGCAGTGGCTCACACTGGTAATCTCAGTACTTTGGGAGGCTGAGCGGGGTGGATCCCTTGAGGTCAGAAGTTAGAGGCCATCCTGGCCAACATGGTGAAAACTTATCTCTATTGAAATTATAAAAATTAGCCAGGTGTGGTGGCACACACTTGTAATACCAGCTACTTGGGAGGCTGAGGCAGGAGGATCACTTGAACCTGGGAGGCAGAGGTTGCAGTGAGCTGAGATCACGCCACTGTACCCCAGCCTGGGTAACAGAGCAAGACTCTGTCTCAAATAAATAAACAAATAAAATAAAATAAATCTGACCAATCCTTTAAATACATAGTTTAGTGTAGTTCAATAACGTTGAACAAATCTTAAAAATGGAAAAATTCAATAGCTTGACAGATGTTTAAATCCCCTTGACCATGTGCTTGGTGGTTAGCGGTTTGGCCCCTGCCGGGCGCATTGCTACTTGACAATAGCTCACGCCCCCCACGGCTACTATTCTAAGACTGAACTTCTCTATTAGCAAGTTCCTCCTACTGAGCTGAAATTGCCTCCTGGAAGCTTTCATCCCCTAAGCAGGGCCATAAAGAACACATTAGATCCTGGTGCTTAGAGACAGCCCTTCAGAAATTGAATTAGTTGAATTATGCACCCGCCACCATGTATTATGAGTATATGTGAGTAAGCAGGAAAACACACACACACACACACACACACACACACACACACACACGCACACACACACACAGAGCAATACTTCACTTATGCAGAGGTCCACTGTCTAGCAACTTGCCATTTCCAAAATACATGTTCAAACAACAAAATTAACACCGTACTACATCCACACACTTGACTTCTAGAAGCATACCTCAGCATCTTCATCTGAAATTACTTAGTTTAGCTTTGGATTCTCTTTTAAGTCTGGTTCTCTGGCTTTCTAGCTCACAAAAGATTAAAAACAACCAATACACTGCAAAGGATGCTGGCTCCAGTAAGATGTCAAAATCTTCTGCCTGGCTCTGATAAGAGAGATAGAGAAATAACCGGAAAGACCCCTAGGGACTAGAAAATCACAGCAAGCTAGAGTTATCCAGAGAAAAGGCAATACTATTACACACCTCACCACGTGATATCCAGAAAAATTACAAATGATACTGAGTCTCCAAGAAAACTGTGAACCAATCGAAGAGTTGGCTGTTGTACACAACAAACATACTTCTATAAGCTTTTCATCCAACATGGTTATGCCAACTAACATCATGATACCTTACGGTTATAATTTTATTATCCGGATAATTCACTTCAGTGGAAGAGTTCCTGCTACACCGAGGTTGACTAAATGAGGTGTCACTGTGTGTTATCTTACAGTGTACAGCATGGTTTTCAAGGGAAGATGAGACCGATTGTAATGCACAGTGCAGTGATGAGCATGTGGTGGGCACCACCCTGGCTGACTGATTGCCATGGTAACTGGAACTAGGCAAGAAAGTACTACCTACTAGAGATACTTACATTACCTGCTTTCACAGAGATAAGAACTGTTCAAATTAGCATATTAATATTTGATCCCAAACAAATAACATCCCTGTCTTGTGATAACTACACATTCATGACCCAGATGCACATTTCCTCATGAATATGTATTTTCATTCTAATTTGCTCAGCAAATCCTTTTCCTAGAGAGTCGGGGAAGGTAAGCTACAGGCTGCTCCTAAGACAATTACTGTGGTTTTACTCCCTCTACTACCCACGTCCCCAAACCAGCTGCCAGAAGGCCAGGACCTTGGGTGTGAGCTGCCACAAAGGGACAATAACTCTTAGTTGTCTGGGCAGCTAGAGAAAGTACAGCTAATGCCAAACAGCAGTTGACCCAGAGTCATTCATCTTGGGCTCAGGAACACAGGATCACACCTTGGCATGCACATGCGTGCACACACACACACACAAACACACACACACACACTCCAAGGCAACACATCCCTTTGAATCACCTCAACCACTCACTACGTATGAGCCCCCAGTTAGGGTTTGTAGGCTGCTCTAACTACATCAAACAAAACTAGCTCCGGGGCGGGCATGGCACTTCAGAGCCTCTTCACAGTGTTCTACTCCTATTTCCATGGCACACATTACCTTCCAACCTACTGTTTTACTTACTTGTTGTGTCTGTTATTAGCTATATATCTGTCCCCTCTAGAATGGAAGCTGCCTAAGGGCCCTGAACATTGTTTTGTTTTGGAGTTGCTATTTCAGTACCCAGGCCACTCCCTGACAGTAGAGTAGGGGCTCACTAATATGTGTTGAATGAAGACAAGTGAATGGGTGGTCGATCTGTAGACTAAAGATATCAGCCCTGGCAAGCATGTGCCGAATCGAGGCTTCCCCTGTGCCTATCATTAGAACATTACAGCCCTGTGTCAAGCCCAACAGGGCCTAAGAATCATTCTCAACCCGATTTCAGGCAGCCAACTTCCTGGCCCAGGCTATTGTCACAGAGCCTGGAGGTTTTGTTTGTTTGCTTGTTTGTTTTTCTTTTGCAAGCGGATCCACAAGCAGGGATTTAGTGTCTTCTGATTTTGGGTCAGAAATAAACGCTCACTTGGTGTGTCTGCTTATAGGCAGGAACTCTGAAATGCAGGGGCAGAGCCTGGTATTTGGGGCCTGACCTTCCTCTCAACCAGCCTTGGGTACTTTTAAAAAGCTGGCATTCTCTGAGTTTACACTCAGCGTCTTTCCCACGTCCCATCCTCCAAGATATTCACACTGTACAGTGGGAGATGAAGCCACTTTTCACAACGGCTCAGTCAAGCAATGATTCACTCAAGGACACAAGCCAGCACAGGGCAGTTAGAGCAGAATTTTCAGTGACCATTTCACAGATGAGGAAAAAGGCTGGGAGAGGTCCACAATGTGCCAAAGTCACACTTTAGAAACTTACAAACACTGGACTGTGCCCTCATCTAGGGAGGAGACCCCTCAGTAATCAATGTTTCCACACACCCAGGTCAGAGACCTGGAGCACATAAATGATGGAAGCCATAGACACGAAGTCTAAAACGATTGGACAGCATGGCATTAGTGATTTGGCCTAAAAGGAAAGGCCAAATATAATCAGATTCACAAACCTAGTGGCCCTTGCAGAGCCAGCCTTAGGGTTCAGAGGGAGGACAAGGGCCACTGTCCTGGTCCCAGGTGAAGCCAGCAAGGTGATGTTCCCGCTGCCACGGCCTCATGTCCAAGAGAAGGGTGCATGCCCTCCCTCGAGGCTATCCCTTCCCGTGTCAAACTTCACCTCCCCCACCACTCCTCACTCTCACATTCCAGCCTGACCTCCCTGTTGGTCTGGTCCCTTTTCCAAAATGTTTGGGGAAGGACCCTCCGGATCTCTCTTCAGGCTTTACCCAGCCCTGACCCCAAACTCAAGCCCTTACTCGTTTTAAGAGCTCAGCAAACATTGGTGAATGGATGAATGGGTACACGGATGACTTATCAGAGACTCTTGTTTTCTAAGTCCTCATTATCAAGTGCCTGGACAATTCTGTTACACATGTATTCATTCAACAAATATGAATAAATATGGAGTACCTACTATATAAAAGGCAGGGTGTTAGGCTCTGGGGTTCAGTGGGGGACAAAACACAAGAACTTTTCAAAAGGTCTTTTGACCTTTAGTCCTCTCTCCATTTTAACCATTTTGCACTTATTTTAAAATTTACCTTCTATAGCTGGGTTTGGATCTCATTCCTCCTGACTCAACAACTTTCAATGCCTCCCACTGCTTATTGGAAAATGGCCAAATTTCTTACACGGACATTTAAGACCTTCTAAGATCTAGCTGAAATCTATGTTCCCAGTCTCACCTCCCATCCCTCATTCCCTTTCTCTCTATTACATATTGTATGCTCCAGCCCTTGCCTGAAACGCCCTTCTTATCTGTACTGGGCAGCTACTGCTGTTACAAACCACCCCATGCCTCTGTGGCTTAAAGCAATAATCATTTATTTTCATTTGCATGTCTGTGGGTCAGCCGGGGGTTGGTTGATCTGAGCCGGACTTGGCTGGGCTCAAGCTCTGTGTCTTGGGTGTGGCTCTTCACTGTGGGTTGGACTCAGGTCTACTGTGTGCATTCTAGGATCCAGGCTGAAGAGGCAGCAGCTACATGGAAGAATCCCTTTTCATAGTGAAGGCAGAGGCATGAGCAGATGAGCCCAACTAAGCAAGCGCATCTAAGTCTCTGGTGGCTCGTGTGTGCTAGTGTCTCACTGGCCAAAAAAAGTGACAAGACAGAGGCCAAAGTTAAGAAGCAAGAAGTACACTTAGCCCACCAGAAAGCCAAAGCAAGTGACATTGGCAAACTCCATCACTGGAGGCTAGGGGAAGGAGGGGGCAGGGAGGGAATATGTTTGAACAATAATCTGTTCTAACACACCATTTATGCCTACTAAAATTTGGTAGTATGGTAAAAGAAGTCAGGCTTGGAAACGGAAGGCCTGGCTTGTGTCATAGGTACACATCCCACTTTCTGAGAGACTCAGACACAGTATTCTCTCCCAATAATACTTCATTCATTCTGTGCACATACGCTAACTATATACTATATATAGAAATATCACGCCAGACCTGAGCCACCTTTGTAAACAAAACAGACATGTTCCTGCTATCCTGGTGGTATGAGTGAAGCTCTGAACCTTCTGAATGTCAGCTCTCTCAATACATGAGAAACCTTGCAATATATGAGAAAACCCATGGGAAGCTGGCCTTGGGTACAGTTATAAGTGGAGAAAAGCTTATCTCCTTGGAAATGATCTCTCTTGCCAATCTGAATTCTTAAAACAATTAACTACCAAGCAGGTAAAGGCCCAACCAATCAATGAGAATTTATCTAGGTCTACCTTGTGCCAGGTCGGCCTGCCCAGCCCAACTCCCTGCCCTCAGATACCACACTCTAACAGGAAGACAGATGTATTCTTCCTGCCTTCCCTGGCAGCATCCAGCCTAATGCCACGCTCACAATAGGTACTCAATATATGCTGCTGACCAAGACTTCAGAACCTCCTCAATTGCTTTTCTTACTCTTTCCTGGAAACAGCCTCAAACACTGAGGTTTCCACCAGAGACTTCCCATTCATCCAGAAAGAAAAATGCAGTTAATCAAAGCAATCTGGTCTTTTCTTTCCATTCCCACCACCCCTCCCACTCCCACCCAGAGTGAAACCTCCCTAAGTGATTAAATGTTATAATAAGGATTTGACATATTTGCCTTGTCAAAGATCGTGCTTTTGTGGTATCTTACGGAGCACAAACAGATGAAAGAGCCAACAGTGAGATGGACTATCGGCAGAGACCAACCAGGAAAGAAAACAGCAAAACCTCAAGATAAGTCCACAACCTCTAATCACACAAAGACAGGGCCAAGCATGCAACTGAGACCTTCCGGCAAAAATAATGCTAATTAAGTAGTTATAAAAATTATTGTTATCATTAGCAGTATCATTACTATTACAATCAATTAAACACTGGCTAGAAATTCAAAAGTCTTTCTTCGGGATCTGGTTTCTTCCAGTTTTCTTGCACATGGGTTATATCCGGCAGTGGTCCCCCACTACCCGTGGGAGCCCCTGAATTCCTCATTCTGGCCTGGGAGTCCCTCCAGACAGCAGTGTCCACCTACTTTCCAACCTCTCATTCATTCAGCAACTAGTTTTTTAGCACTGTTATGAACTGAATGTTTGTGTCCCCTCAGCCTCCTGCCCCAAATTCATATGCTGAAATCCTAACCCACAATGTGATGGTATTAGGAGGTGGGGCCTCTGGGACTTAATTAGGCCATGAGGGTAGAGTCCTAGTGAATGGGATTAAGCACCCTTATAAAAGAGACCCCAGAGAGCTCTCTAGCCCTCTTTCCACCACGTGAGGACAAAACCAGAAAACGGCAGTCTGCAACCTGAAAGAGGACCCTCACCAGAACCCCAACATGCTAGCTTCCTATCTCAGACTTCCAGCCTCTAGAACTGTGGGAAATTTCACTGATTACAAGCCAAACAGTGTATGGTACTTTGTTGCAGCAGCCTGAGCTAAGGCAAGCACCAATTTTTGACCCCCTTGCTAGTCACTGGTCCATAAACTTACCTTTCCAATTCCCTAACAGAAACCCCAACTACATAGCTCAGTCCCCTCAATGCCCTTCAGATCTATTGTCTGTGTCTGTCTCCTCCAGGGAGCCCTCCTGGATCCCTCCTAGTAATGAGGCATCTCTAATGACATGTGCTTTCTCTCCTGTGGGCAACAGTACATGCAGGGTTGTGTACCCTTTACTGGACACGCCCCCGCCCCCAACCAACTTCATTCAGCTTGTGTATGCCTTATCTACCCACCCATACAGTGATCATGGCTTCTGTCTAAGACAGCATTACCTAGTAGCTGGGGTTCAATAAATGCTTGTTGACAGACTTTACTGTGGACATAATTCAACACAAACCAAGAGATGCTTATTTAGTGGCAGCTGGGACAGGAAAAAATAAATTGCTATGGGCTGGACACTAGGAAAGGCTAGAAGGTGTCCGGTTCAGTGCCAGGCACACAGGGCCTGGGCCAGCAGGGGGCAGTCCCTGCAGCCAGGTCTCTGACAACTGGTGTGTGTGCTCCTTACATCCAGGGTCCCCAGCCATGGACACTTGATATCTGCATCTCCTATTTCAATACTGTGGACTACTGAGGAGAAAGGGGCATGGGAATCAACAAATACGGCATTATTCTAATCTCTCCAGGTATGTGATAAGTTGCCAATAAAAATGTGGGCAACAAATGAATTCCAGGGAGCTTCTCTAATGAACCACATAGTACTTGGAACTTTGACAAGCACTGTGTGTAAACTCATACTTGCTCCTCCTCCAGCCTCCCCTAATTTCAGTGACTGGCACCACCAAGGACCAAACATGGAAGTGCCAACCCAGTTTCTTGAAATCTCCACAAGCAACCCTCAGTCATGTCTCGGCTCCACCTCCAAAACAGAGCCACACCTCCTCACTCCTCCCCCAGGTCAACCCACCAGCATCCCCCACCTAGACTATTCTAATAGCATCCACACTGGCCTCCCAGCTTCCTCTACTCTGTCCTCCAGGAAAGCCCATTCTGCACACCACAGGTAAAGCCAGGGCCAGTGGCTCACACTTGTAATCCCAGCATTTTGGGAGGTTGGGGCAGGCCAAAAGCTAGAGCTCAGGAGTTCGAGATCAGCCTGGGCAAGATAGTGAGATCCCCTCACTACAAAAAACACAGAAATTAGGTGAGTGCAGTGGCATGTGGCTGCAGTCCCAGCTACTGGGGAGGCTGAGGTGGGAGGATAGCTTGAGCCTGGAAGGGTGAGGCTACAGTGACCATGATCTCACCACACCACAGCAGTCCAGCCTAAGGAACAGAGTGAGATTCTGTCTCCATCTCCTCCAAAAAGTAAATTAGATCACCCCCTGCTTCAAACTAATGCCTTCCACTGTTAGAATAAAATCCAAGTACCTTCCTATTACCTGCAGGCCAGGTGAGATCTCACCTCGTCTCCTCTCTGCTCCATCTCCTGACATGAATGTCCTGTACCTGCAGGGCTCCAGTTACATCCTTTCTGTCCCTTAAGCAGCCTCAGGCCTTGACACATGCTGTTCCCTCTACCCAAAATGTGCCATCCCCAGGTGTTCACGGCTGGCTCCTCCTCATCTTTCTGGATTGAGCTTTTAAGGCACATTCTCCCCAAACCCCTAGGACACAAAGCAGCTGCTCCCATCCAACCCCCAACCACTTGCAGCCTGGTCCCTCTATAACCTACTACTGCTTTTTCTTTTTCATTATACCCTTATCATGCCCTAAAATTATGTATTTACTCATTGTTAAATCCTCACTGGAATGAAAGTTCCATGCAGGAAAAAAATCTTTTGTTTTGTTCACCATTATATTTTCAGCATTTGTAACAGTGCCCAGTGCAGAATGAGCCTTCAAAATGAACTTGTTGGCTGGGAGTGGTGGCTCATGCCTGTAATCCCAACAATTTGGGAGGCCAAGGTGGCCAGATCACCTGAGGTCAGGAGTTCAAGATCAGCCTGACCAACATGGAGAAACCCTATCTCTATTAAAAAAAAAAAAAAAAAAATTAGCTGGGCATGGTGGCCTACGCCTGTAATCCCAGCTCCTCAGGTGAATCACTTGAACCCGGGAGGTTATGGTGAGCCAAGATCTCGCCATTGCACTCCAGCCTGGGCAACAAGAGTGAAACTCTGTCTCAAAAGACAAAAACCAAAACAAAATGCACTTGTTAATGACAGAGCAGTTAACTCCCTACTTTTCAGGAATGGGTTATTCACAGCGGCTCCTTTCCAATGTGTGCAGTACGAAAAGACGGAAGGAAAAAAGGATAGCTTTACGGTGGAGAAACCTGACAAACACTACTTCATCCAGGTGATCAAGGTTGACATGCAACAGTAATAAGTCATGTTGCCAGCATGTACCTTTGATATGATGTGAGGAAAATAGCACTTTACCTCTGTGGTCTTCCTCCCCAAAACACATAATTCCACTCTAACTGGAAGAAAAACATCAGACAAATACCTATTGAGGGACAAATACATAGCCAGTGCTCCTCAAAACTGTCAAGGTCATCAAAAACAAGGAAAGTCTGAGAAACTGTCACAGCCAAGGGCAGTCTAAGGGGGGAGGTGATAAGTAAACCTGATACAGTATCCTGTATAAGATCCTGGAATAGAAAAATAACTTTAAGGAAAAACTCAGGAAATCTGAGTAACATATGGACTTTAGTTAATAACGATGTATCATTGGTTCATTCATTATGACAAATGTACTACATTAACATAAGGTGCTAATAACAGGGGAACTGGGTGTGGGGAGCTCTCTGTACTATCTTCTCAATAATTCTGTAAATCAATAGCTGTTCTAAAATTAAAAGTTTATTTTAAAAACATTTGTTAGGTAAATGAATGTACCGTAATAAATGTTGCACATATATTTTCATGTCTTTTTGTTAGAATTTACTGAGCACAGGGTTTAGCATGATACTAGAAAACTGACGAATTCCTGAAGTCTGTTAAGCATTGTCTGGGTCATACCTTGGGCATCATTACTTTGTACACCTGAAACATTGTAAAGGCAGACATCAGTTCACCCCAAACTGAACCATCAGTGGCTCTAAGTGAGGAAAGTTGGAATCAATGACAAAACTAATAAATCTTGCCCTCTTTGAGGATGAATCCTGTTATTTGCCTCTTGTCAAGTCCATTCAGCCACAAGCACTGCTGAGGGTCTCCTGCACACCCAAGCCTGGGTTTGGCTTCACGGCCAGCTCTTGTCCCAGATGCGCAAACACAAATCTGGTCAAACGCAAGACTCTTCTAAGGAGTCAAATGGTGCAGTACAAACCATAAATGGCAAAGATGTTCAGAGAAGACTGATCATGGGAGTGGGGCAGTCACAAATGCCTTCCTACAGGAAGGGCCAGGCTGGACCTGGAATAGGAAACAGGATTTGGTGTAACAAGAGGAAGGATGGAGGGCAGCCCAGGGTGACCACAGAGCTCAGAATCAACTGCAGCGGGTAGTCTGAGTAGAGCTGCGGGGTTCCCTAGAAGGGCAACAGAAAAGGAGGTTGGTAGTTGAGCTGGGGCCAAACCAAAAAAGACCTTCCAGATCTTTAAGGTCCCCTGTTTCAGTTCCTTTTCATGTGTCATTTGCGTTCTTGTCCCATCTCTCCTACCCCACCTGTAAGCTTCCTACAGGCAAGATTCTTTCTTCCCTACCTAATTTCTGCCTGCTCTAAAAGGTCCTGCACATAGTAATGACCCAAAACAATATCTGGTGAATGAATAAAATACAGAATTAATGAGTGAATTATGATCTAAGATGCCAGCATTTCACCCCTTACACGCTGGGAGGCTTGCAGGGTTTGTAGAAAAATCTGAGATCAAAATGAGATTTCCTCCACTATCTCTTCATCCCCTTCCTTTGCTTGTTTTCATTGAGCATTTATCCATCTCTGACTTATTATTAATCATTTGTGTACTTTGCATACTTGTTTCTTGTCTGTTGCCTTCCAGTCATTCAACAATCATTAGCTAATTACCTACTATGTGCTAGACACACATACTAGCACATAGTAGGTAATGGTAGCACCTACAATGTGCTAGACACATAGCAGGTAATTGTAGGTGCTAAGAATACAGACAACACACAAACATTTCTACTCTTATGGAGCCAGCATTGCAGTGGTGGGGTGAAGAGCAATATGTAAAACGTATAGAAGGCAATTGGTGACAGGTGCTGTGGAAGAAAAGGGCAAGGAGAAAGGAAAGTGAGTTCAAGGGAGTGATTTGCAATTTCAAACAGGGTGGTCAGGAGAAACCAACTTTGGGCACCTGAAGTAGATGGAGATGGAATTGTTTTCTTTTGCATAAATGCTTGGTACATGAGCAGTACCTGGCATGCAGCAGGCACAGAAGGATGAATGAGTGTATGAAGTGAGGGTGTTGGGAAGGTTGATCCATTTTTTAAATTAAACTTTTAAGATAATTGTAGATTCACATGCAGTTGTAAGAAATAATGCCCTTTACTCAGTTTCCCCCAGTGGTAACATCTTACATAACTATAGTACAATATCAAAACCAGGAAACTGCTGTTGATAACAATCCACAGATGTGATTCAAGTGTCACCAGTTTTATAAGCACTCACTTACGTGTATGTGTACATGGTGTATTTTAGCTCTATGTAATTTCAAGGGTTAGTCCTATTTTATTTTTTTGAGACAGAGTCTTGCAGGTTTGAGTGCAGTGGTACAATCTTGGCTCACTGCAACCTCTGCCTCCCAGGTTCAAGTGATTCTTGTGCCTCAACCTCCCAAGTAGCTGGGACCACAGTTGCACACCACCATGCCACTAGCCAATTTTTTTAATCTGTAGTAGAGATGGGGTTTCACTACATTGGCCAGGCTGGTCTTGAACTCCTATCCTCAAGTGATCGCCCACCTTGGCTTCCCAAGCTTCTGGGATTACATGCATGAGCCACTGCGCCCAGTCAGGTTAGTCCATTTTTAATATATGAATTAAAAGGCCACTTGAGCAGTGTAGGGCTGAAGGGAAGTGGGGCGAAGTGAGCCACCAGCCACTAGGCACAATGTTCATTTTCATATGACTGAGCTCCCTTTACCTGAGCGATCACCCTAAGAAGGTAAGTATTCTTATCTCCATTTCACATATGTAAAGACTGGGGCACTCCGAGAAGGAATCTGTTGGAAGTCACAGTTAGCAGGCCGAAAAATCAGAACCCCAAATCTGTCTAGCTACTTCCTGGGTGCTTTCTTGAGGACAAGAATGGCCTGGATGCAAAAAAAAAACACAGGAATCAGGAACCAAGAGGAAGGATAGGCTCCAGGAGACACTGGAAGAGAGAGGAAATGAGGGGGAGTTGATAAGGATCCCTCTGGGATTCTGAGTTAGGGAAAACAGAAGTATCATTCACGGGAAGAGGAAATGAAGAGCTGGAGGGCTCTGAAGGAGAAGAGAGAGGAGGTGTCTGGTTCAGCCCTGATTTCATGTGTGATCTTGGGCAAGTCAATTTACATCTCTGGGTTTCATGTTCCTCATCCATACCAGGATGGGACTGGCCACCTGATTCCATCCATCTGGTATGGTTTAACTGTCCACAATATGTTCCCATTCACAAAATTCTCCCTCAAATTTGTGTCCCTTCCCCACCTCCTGAATTTACATGTTGAAACCTAAACCCCAATGTGATGGTATTAGGAGGTGGGGCTTTGGGGAATCATTAGGCCTTGAGAGGGAAACCCACATGAATAGTATTAGTGCATTTATAAGGGACTGAAGGGACCAGTGTTCTCCCTTCCACCATGTAAATACAGAGGGACAAGGCAGCATCTATGAACCAGACAGCTGGTCCTCACCAGACACTGAATCCACTAGCATCCTGATCTTGGACTTCATGGCCCTCAGAACTGTTCTTAGCAGGCAATCTAGTTTATGGTGTTTTGTTACAGTAGCATGAACAGACTAAAACAACAACCTAGGACTGCTCTAAGGCCAAGGAATGATGAGGGGCAGCCCTCTGCAAAGCAAAGTGCAGGGCCAACCGCCAAAACTGAAAACAAGGCAACCCAGCACGGGCCCAGACCTCCTGTGGTATCCCGACTCGAATGACTGCCTGGCATTCCCAAAGACGAAAATGCAGAATTTAGGTCAGCACACACAGAGAATCTCGCTTTGTTTACATGAGACAGCGAGTGTGTGTTCCTACGAAATGCCTTTGAATCTGAGCGATGATGAGAGACCCAAGGCTGTTTATGGCTTTGGATATTTACTTTTCTCATATACAAATCAGCCCAGGTGCCCGTCAGAGCTGACGCCACTTCACACTGCGGCCCTCTGACGTCCTCGCTCCTCCCTGGTTCCCCACACATGGTTTGAATTTATTGGTGTTAGCAGCTTTCACTTATATTGTGTGAGGATCATGGAATGACCAGCAAACAGAAGCTCTGATCCGTGCCCTGGGAAAAGCACAGAAGCTTGAGGAAGGAGCTTGTGGGGAAGAGCTGGGAAGATTCCTCCAATCCAAGGAGACGCTCGGTGGCCCAGTCAAAGCCCTTTAGGCCGGTTTGGGAATGGAGGATCAGGGGGATGCTACAGCTGCACCAGGAGTCAGTCAGAGCATGAGGCCAAAAAGGCTCTCAGTGGTCACAGCCTTCCAAAGCCAAAGCACCCGGGGGCTGCCATGGGAAGTGGAGGTGGCTGCCGAGGTGCATGGCCTCCTGGAACCAAACAACTAGATATCTCGGAACAGTGCAGGAAGGGGGTTTCCTGTGTTCTACCAGGATACTCAGGCGATGATGTGTAGACACGGCTGATAACTTTACAGCTACACACAGGGTCCCCGTGTGTGTACTTGAAGTCAGGTGTCAGGGAATCTAGAATGAATCTAAGAGGTTCCTTCCCTCAAAGAACTTCAGTTTCATGAACAAGGCAGACATGTAAACACATAAAAGACAATAACATTTAAAATGCCACTTTCCAGTGAGGTCAGAGGCAGCTTAAAAAGTGGCTTTGCAGCAGCAGGGGTGTGGTTTATGGTTTACCAATCTCACACCCACCAAGGGGGCTGAGCGAGGGGAAGGACTTGCTCTGGCTCAGGCTGTGGGACTCCCAACCCAGTGCTCTATTCGCCCACCAAAGAACCTCCCATCCCCCACTTCTGCTGGGGCAGGGGCGAACATCAGGAATCGTCGGCCTTACCCGGTCCCCACTTGGAACAGGTGGAATCCCACAAATAAATTACACAAAATAAGTGACACAAAATGCAGGGAAATGTTATCCCCCAGCAGCAACATTAGAAATGGTGGTCAGGGTCTCCGGTTCCCCCACAAAAGGCCCTGTAATATATAAGTACTCTGGTCTCATTCAGCCACCAGACCACTTTTACCACCTTGTTTCTAAAGGAAACCCAGTCCTGAGTTCCTGTCCCAAAAGCTGAAAACCCTCTGCTCTGGCTCAAGCAAGAGGCTTGGGAAGGTACAGACAAGCCTGGGTGAGGTGTTCCAGTTTAGCCAACAAAGGAATGAATGGGTGGGCCAATTATTAACCAGACGGAATTCTGAAATGCAGAACACGAGAGTGACGGACAATGGCCCCCCAGTGTACCCAGGATCAAGCCCAGACTTCTCAACATGGTTGTAAGGGCTCCATGATGTGACCCCTGTGTGCTTCTATAGCCAATTGCCTAGTCACCCTGTGCCTCCTACTAGTGGTCTCCACATGTGAGTAGTGTGAGTAATGATATTCCTTCAATCTGGATCAGTATCACCTTCAGCACCCACCTCCACAATATGGTGCTCCTCCTGAACCCAGGACATGCCCATTCATCCTTCAATACAGCTCAGTTGGTATTACACTAGAGCCAAACCAGGTACTCACAAGGAGGGAAGGCCTGTCTATTGTATACAACTGAGCATGTGCAACGGCAAAGAGAACTAACTCGTAGAGAGCAAGAATGCAGGCTCATCCATTTGGTAGCATCCACAGGACACTCCAGATCAACTGAGCTCTGCAAAGCCCCAGCCGCCATTGGGGTGGGGGACTCAGCGTCAGTGCTCAACAGTACATTAACACAGTGGATTGAATGATAGACAGGTGGGAAGTGACATTCTGTCCAGCTACTATGGCAAATTAAACCGAGATTCCTCAGGGCTGGGGTGGCCCTCCGTCACATTTCCCCACTCCCTGCCCTACACTAGAAACCTCTGCAGAGAAGCATCCCGGCCATCTAAACTGGTGCCGTTACAAATTTGGCACCTGTACGTCTGTTGGGCCCCTCAGCCTGCCCTGTCATTGCTTTACCTGTCAAGGTCAGCTTCTACTTTCAATGTCCACCACAGACTTTCTCCTCACGCTCCCTCCTCACTCTAGTTCCTAGAAAAGGGACTACCTCACTCTCTGCTTCCCAGGGCCACAGCCTTTCTCAAGAGGGACCCTCAGAAGTCTCTCAACTCCCCGTCCCTGTCGCCTCCTGGCCACTTACCTTTCATCACAACCCCAGTTTCGGAAGGGCTATCCCCTCTACTCTCAGATTCCAGCTCCACCGCCTCTGGGTCACATTCCCTCTTTTGCTTTTCCTTTTTTTTTTTTTTTGACAGAGTCTTGTTCTGTTGTCCAAACTGGAGTGCGGTGGCATGATCTCGGCTCGCTAAAACTTCTGCCTCTCAGGTTCAAGCAATTCTCATGCCTCAGCTTCTCGAGTAGCTGAGAGAATAGGCGTGCACCACCAAGACTGGCTACTTTTTGCATCTTTAGTAGAGACAGGGTTTCATTATGTTGACCAGGTTGGTCTTGAACTCCTGGCTTCAAGTGATCCACCTGCCTTGGTCTCCCAAAGTGCTGAAATTATAGGTGTGAGCCACGGCACCCGGCCACATTCTCTCTTTGCTTTAGATGCAGATAGGTCAAGAGCACAGGGCTCTGCAGCCAGAGTTTCTGTGTTTAAAGTCCAGATCCTCCACTCATTGGCTGTGTGACCTCAGGCAAGTGAATTAACCGCTCTGTGACTCAGTTTCCTCATCTGTAAAATGGGGCTGAATCTACCTGCGAGACTGTCATGAGGATTAAGTGGGCCAGTGCAAAGGGCTCAGAATCATTCCTGGCACTCTACAGTGAGGTACCTCTCTCTCCAGTCTCTTCAACTCTACCCTTCCCTCCCGGCTTATATTCCTCTCTGAACCCTCAGGACCTGGAACTGAGCCTGGCATAATGTAGTTCCTAGCAGTGCTTTTCAAAGAAATGAACAAATAAATGAATGAGCAGTTCAATAATAACTAATTCGGCTGGGTGCAGTGGCTTATACCTGTAATCCTAGCACTTTGGGAGGCCAAGGTGGGCAGATCATGAGGTCAGGAGTTTGAAACCAGGCTGGCCAACATAGTGAAACCCTATCTTTACTAAAAATACAGAAAATTGGCCGGTCATGGTGGCACATGCCTGTAATCCCAGCTACTGAGGAGGCTGAGGCAGGAGAATCGCTTGAACCTGGGAGGCGGAGTTTTCAGTGAGCCCAGATCGTGCCATTGCACTCCAGCCTGGGCAACAGTGCAAGACTTCGTCTCAAAAACAATAAAATAAAAATAACTAATTCAATTAATTATTTATGGAGAATTTCCCTTTGGGAGAAAAAGAAGAGGAAAAACACATACACCCCTAGCAATACTGAGAGCATAAAGCACCTGATGGCTGATAAAGGCCTTCACAGACTTAACCCCACTGGATTCTCCCAAGAGCTCTGAGCTGTTGCTAGGTAATATCCAACCCATCTGAGCAGCAGGGGAAAAAGATGCTGAGAGGCAAGAGCCCCAGGTCACAGATCTAACCCACGGCAGAGCGGGGCCTCAAGCCGGGGACTCCAGCCTAAACTCTTCGATCCTTCCTTTTAGTGTGTCTTGACTTCACAGAGCAGTGGGAGGCCTCAGGGAAGGCAAGCCAGAATGAATACAGTCTGACATTACACACTGCAGATGGGTCAGAAAAAATTGGCCATGCTCTGGGTGGTCCGACCACATAGTTCCCATGGGACCAACCAACAACCCATCCCTACACTGGATGACGCTCAGTGTGTGAGACCAAAGGATCAAGAGCCATCTTTTGTTATGGGATGGGCTTCACTTCAAGACAGACGTTGTGAAAATGGGCCAATGACAATAATGAAAATGACCACTACTTAAGCCACCACAGTTAACATTCATCAGCTCTTAGGCCTGAGCTGCTCTGCTATGTGGTTTACATGGATTATCTCATTTATGCCTCACAACAACCCCAGGGGGTGAATACTGTTGTGAGCCCCATTTTCTCAGATGTGGAAACAGATGTTCAGCCATCTAGCCAAAGTAGAGGAGTTGGATTTTCAACTTCAGTCCAATGTCTTCCTTAAGGTATCAAAAGATCCAAGTAATCCTGGCTCCCTCATTTTGAACAAAGCACTTAGCCTCAATTTCCTCAAAATGGGGAAGAAGTGCTTATCTTTCAGGATTGTTTTAGAAATTTACTGTGATAAACTAGAGAGCTAGCATATAACAGGCACTAAATAGCAATGGCTGCCTTAGGGCTGGATAGGAAAGAGAAAGAATAAAGCCAGTGGAGGGAGGGTAGAAAGGCTTGTTCTGCATTTTCCCATCCGGGCACTTCCACATAAGTCTGCTTCCATTCCACCCCATCTCCAGGGCTCCAAATCCTATTCAACTTGCAAGGTCTCTCTCAAAGCCACCTCCATCCAAAAGCTTCCCCACAAAACTACTGATGGAAGCAGAATATGAAATTACCTCCAAGACCACCAGTAGGGCTCAGCATGCAGGTTCTGTAGTGCTGGGTCAACAAACATCAGTCTATACCCAGAGGAACAGAAATCATTCTACCATAGAGACATGCACACCAATGTTCACTGCAGCACTATTCACAATAGCAAAGGCATGGAAATCAACCTAAATGCCCATCAATGACAGATTGCATAAAGAAAATGTGGTACATACATGCCATGGAATACTAGGCAGTCATAAAAAAGAATGAGATCTTTTGTGGGAACATGGATGGAGCTACAGGCTACTATTCTCAGCAAACTCGCACAGGGATAGAAAATCAAATACTGCATGTTTTTACTTATAAGTGGGAGCTAAATGATGAGAACTCAGGAACACAACAAAGGGAGCAACAGCACTGGGGTTTACTTGAGGCTGGAGGTCAGGAGGAGGCAGAGAAGCAGAAAAGCTATTGGGTACTGGGGCTTAATACTAGGTAATGAAATAATCTGTACAAAAAAACCTTTGTCACAGTAGTTTACATATGTAATAAACCTGCACATGTATCCCTGAACCTAAAATAAAAGTTCAAAAAAAATGACAGTCAAGGTCAAGCACAATGACCAAGCATTGTTATCAGTGAAGTCCCCAACTGGTTCATTTTGTCCATCCCATGACCAAGCCACAGCTCTTTAAGCTGCATCTCGGCCCCAATACAGGGTCTGGTGCTCAAAAATGTCCTATAATCCAGTGGATGCTGAAGCCACCCAGCTGGATATCTGGAGGTATATCCAACACCTGGCACTCTGAAGCAAATCCAGTTCCCTTTCTGAGCTCAGTAACCACACTAGCGGGGGTGGGGGGGGGGGGGGGGGGGGGGGGGGTGGGGAAGAGGGGTCGGGAAATGGACTAACCCCTTTCTTGGCGTCTTGTAGCGGGGGACGGGAGGGAACGCGATCGCGCTTGTGAAAAGCCTCTGGAAATTGCAAACCACGATGCAAATGGTTGAAATTATCATTGCCATTTAAGCTTTTGTCTCTTTTCAGACTCAAGGCCAAGCAGCTCAAGAAAGGGAAACAGTGTGAAGTAAAGCTAAAAGATGAGCCAGAGAGATTTCCAAAAGGCTTTCTCTGCCGGTATCATTCTAAAAGGGGCTTTCGAACGGGACCCATGGCTTAAATTACTAACGGCCTTGAAGGCGCATTAAGTCCCCAGGAGATAACACTGGCCAGGAAACTTTAAATAACCTTAATAGGGAGGAAGGAGGTAAAGCCTTTAAACAGAAGACAAGGGGGGGCGCGGGGAAGGCCTGTCCTTTTATCTTTGCACTGGGTCTCCCCAGGCAGGGCTGGCTGTGCGCCGCGCTGCCTCCTCCCCCGCGCGAAAGCGGACTCGCCCAGCCCCGACGTGCCTGTCCGCAGGGCCCCGCCTGTGTCGCCGCCTGACCGAGGGACGGGCGGGGACACACACGCTGAGGTCCCCAAGGACAGCCGCCCAGCCGCTGCTCTTTTAGGAAACGTGGACTTGGACTCGCTGAGGTCAGGCCAGAGAGGCCGCGCGGCTCTAGCCAAGCGGGTCGTGAATGGAGCGCTCACCTATGCGCCAGGCCTTTCTTGGAGAGTGAAATGGGCACAGTCACGCAAACCTCCCAGAAGAGCGTCAAGGAGAACTGGAGGTGAACGGACACCCAACAGGCGGCTTTTTGCTGCATGGTCTCTTTCTAGTCGCAGTCCACGCAGAGAGCGGCCAAGCTGAACTGCTCACGGCCCTCAAATGCACCACTTGCGTCCTCCAGCGTAGATACCTCCAATCTCTTGAGCCTAGCACTTTCTAGCCTTTACCTGGCTTTTTTACTCTTTCCCATCTCAGGTTCACCTAGGCTTCTTCCAGGAAGACTTCCTGGATCTCCTCAGGGCCGAGGAAGCGGTGCCTATTCTGTGCTCCTACAACACACCAGAAGACCAGCCACAGCCTGCTCCTCCTGGCACCTGCACGGATGCTTGGTCCCCTCCCTACCCAGAAAGGAAGTACCTGGACAACAGCAACGTTTGTCTTGCTCACTATGTCCAGCACTTATCCCATGTGTGGCACTCAGTGGGCACTAACAAACATTTCTTGAAAAGTTGTGTAATGATAATTTGAAAATGAAGGGATAACTATGAGCTAGTATTTACTGAGCATTTGTGTGTGTGGCACTGTGCTGTAGTGCTTTACATTAATCAGTTAATCCTCATAGCAATCCTACAGTTGTGATGAGGAAATTGACACACAGATAGGTTATGTAACTACCCCAAGGTTACTTATACTCCCAATAAATACACTGATTCTGGGAACTGAAGGAGCATGGGGCCATCTGGCCAATGTCTGAGGTTTTCCATTGGAGGGGACTTCTGAGCTGAGTCTGCACTACGATGTGTAAATTTAAAGACTGACTTTTGGTTCTGAAGGTAGAATCAGACCAGGATGTTCCTCTCAATAAGGGAGGTGGGAGGGAGCTTAATGCCTCCTCCTGCCCTTCCTGAGTCAATGGGAAGAAAAGGGAGAATCCCAAAAATGCAGACGACAGTGTCAGCACTCAGGGCAGCGGAATATGTGCACTGCCCTGTGCTGATCAGAAAGCCCCAGGTTCTCCCAAGGAAACCACCTTGCCTAAGTCCTTCAGAAGGAACACAGAATCCAGCAACGGGTGCAAATGCAGAGACCATACATCTCTTAAGGCCCTAGGCTGTCCCTGAGAGATGCTCCCAGGGCCCTGATTTTTATAGGTCTAGTCTGATGACCTCATGGCTCTTTTCCAGGAAAGCCAGCATTCAGTGTGGCCCAAGTACAATTTACCCACCTATCCTTTCAAAACACAGTGCTAAAAGCCAATCACATTGTTGCACCTAAACTCAAACTAGTGAGTTATGATTACGTGGTATCAGCCCAATCTGATAACCATGGATAAAAGTCTGGCTATAAAGTGACATGTGTTTGATGAGGCCAAGTTTTTAACGTGGATGGTCCTCAGGGACCTTTACCAGTTCAGAGGAGTAAGAGTTAGCCAGAAGGGGCTCCCAGGTAGAAGAAACAACATAAGCAAATGCATGGGGCATAACCAAGGAGTGTATGTGAGAGGGAGGGAGGGAGAAATCACACAGCTCAGCATCCCTGGTGCTCCAAAACCAAGATAGCAAGCGAAGAATAATATTAAGCATTGTAACATGAAAATAAGTGGAGGGATGCAGTGAGCCTGGAAAGGATCATTTGTGCTCTGGGTAGTGAAGAGGATTAAAAAAAAAGAGACTTGTTTGCAAGTAACAGTTGAAAAAGAGGAAAAAAATATATCCCAGGATGGAGAGTAATGAATCCAACAAGGACTCATGAATGTTACAAAGTTCTGACCAAATGGGCCAGCAGCAGTACTGAATGTGTCTCAGGTGGAGAGCCTTAAGAGGTTTCTGAGAATTACAGAGGCGAAGACATAGTCCCTTTTTAGCATCCAGAGCTGCCAACACTCCAACCACAGAATATACCACAAAGCCCCAACTCCAGAACTGGAGACCACTCAGTCTAATTTTGTAATCAATTGTGAGCACATTTTGAGCTAGGTTTGAATCAGAAAAGAAAAGACTGGCTGAGAAAAAAATTATAAATAAAATACATAAGTGCTGAAAGAATGTCATAAAATGCCATAAAGAATTCCACAGAGGGGAAAACTATATGTGGCTGGGTCATTAAGGGAAGCTTTGGCCCAAGTCTTTCCAAGCAGATTACACCTGGGAACATTCTAGGAAGACTTCCTGGAGGAGGTACAGCTGTGAGCCTAGCCTTGAAAAAGCTCAGCATTCAAAAATAGAATAGAAAAGGAGGAAATTCCTAGAGAGGGAGGGGACCTAGCACAAGCAACAGCGTTTCCAAGCTTGGGGCAACAGTTTTGTGTTCCAGCGGATATAGTGCACAGATTTAAAAGCCTGCGGATCCTGGAGGAGCTGCTCGGCCAGACGGCTTGGCAGCCGCTGAACAGAACTGAAGGCTCGGCCACCGGCTGCCTGTGGATTAAGTAGGCGGACAGAGAGCCAGTGGTGGGAGATAAAAGGGAGTGAAGTGGATAATATTTAGAAGCAAACTCAAGGGGAAAAGAACGTCAGCAGCCCGACTGGCAGGCTGTGGCGCTCGCCGGCATTCTTGTTTCCTCCCTAGGAAAGCTGCATTACCAGGCGACCTCTTCCTGGCTTTGAGAGATGTCCAAATGGGAACTATTAACAAAGGCACGCTCCCATTTTTATCTCTGTCAGAAAGTGCTTTGCCGGTCAGGTTTTCTCTGTTTGGCCTGGGATTGGAGAGCGGGTTGGGGGAAGAAGATCAGACAATATGTTTGCGGATGAGGCTTCTTGGAATTCTTGAGAGCTGGCTCCTTCCAACTATAAGATTTTAGAAGTCTGTGTCTATGAGCTGACAATTCTTCAAAGCTAAGAGGCTAGGATTTCAGGACATGAAGACTCTTCGAGTCCCAGAATGTTTCTGAGCCTAATGTTCTGAGATTCCTAGCTTCCTTGAGCTTCAGAGTTTGGGTTTATGGTTGGAGATTCTCTGAGCCTGGAAGTCTCTTTAGACTAGAATATCTCATGACATCTTGGTCACCTCCAACTTTAGGCCGTCATCCCTTCTGACGGAGGCGCCAAAGCCAGCCTGTGCTCCTGCTTCTGCGTGTGTTGTACCCCTTTATTTAGTTAATATAGTAACATTAAGAGCTGAATGCACCAGGTCATGGAGAGGGGATGGACAGAGCTCGCCATGCCTGCAGGGGTTCTTCACAAACAGCCATCTGGCACAGAAAGAATCTGAGTGTATGCATGCCCGTGGATGGCTGCTGGGAGACACCCCGTGATGGACATTTGCTGAGCAGCTCCTGACCCAAGGGCTCTGTCAGGGAGACACAGCAGATGTGGCAGACTGCAGAAGCACAAGGTGAAGGTCACGCCAGAAGCCTGTTTCTCACTCCAAGTTCTGGAGGGATCTAGTGGAGGCGATGCCGGTCTGTGTTTAATACCACATTGAGGGACGGGCTCTCCCTCTACGGATTACTTCTGGGGAGAAAAAGCTTCAGCATGGTCTGGAGTCTTCCAGGCGTGTCTGGAGCCTCGGGGTAGGCTTGCTCCCTCTACTCTAAAGAGGCACATAGATCTGACGGGAGGCCACAAGGTACAATACTGTGGGCTCCAGAGCCACCACACAGGCCTAGAGAGGGCTGGAGGACTCAAGAATGGCCATTCTTGGAGGACACGAAATTAGAGAATGGTTCTGAAAGGTGGGAGCACATAACAGAAAGGGGAAGGAAGAACAGGGCTTCTATCTGAAGTGTGCAGAACCAGGACACAGGAGAGACTAATAGGTGCTCTGTGCCTCAGTTTCCATGCTATAAACAGGATTAATAATACCCACCTCTCAGGGCATAAAAGCAATGGGGTGCACTCTCAGGTAATAAATTCTCAGCAGGCAAACACTCTAACATTTCCAGGTCTCTTCCCAGACCCTTCACTGACACAACACAGTGAGGTGCTCTGGTTGAATGAGTGAGGAGGACAGAGGGAGAGGAGTCACAGTGAAGGAGAGCAGCCGAGGCTGGGCGGGTGTCCAGCAGACTGTGCCGTGACAGGCTGGGGCTCTCCTCTCTGAAGCCTGGCAGCAGGATCACCCACTGGAACCAACAGGCTTCCGGACAAATAGGTATCAGCAGTAACCGCCAAAGACAAGCCTGCCAGCCCCTCCCAACTACAGATAACTCAGGTTCAAAATTTTAGAGTGGGTTGGCGTGGGATCTCCAAAATATAGGTCAAAGATAAGTATCACAGAAGTCAGACCTGGGCCAACACTGGAAATCACCTAGCCCAGTGTTCTCATGGGACAAAGGGAGCAACTTAGGCCTGGAGAGGGAAAAGGGCTGGCCCAAAGTCACGGGCAAGGTTAGTAACAGGGTCAGGATTAGTGCCTGCTTTAAATACGATGGTCCAAATGTATGTGTCCCTCCAAAATTCATATGTTGAAACCTAACCACCAAAGTGATGATATGAAGAGGTGGAACCTCTGGAAGTTGATACATTCATGAGGGCTCTACCCTCATGAATGGGATTAGGACCCTTATAAAAGAGGCTGGAGGAAGCTTGTTCACCCCTTCCACCATATAAATACACAGAAGGTATCATCTATGAAGACCAGGCCCGTCCCAGACACAAAATCTTTGATCTTGAATTTCCCCGCCTCCAGAGCTGTGAGACATACATTTCCGTTGTTTGTAAATTACCCACTGTAAGGTATTTTGCTGTAGCAGCCTACATGATAATTTTGACATTTTGGGTCGTTATAGGAAGGCGAGGAGCTTTCAAAGTTCAGAATGAGACTCCTCACTGTGATTTGTACCTTTCTTCATCGTTCATTCTTTCAATAGTGCTGGATGATGGAACGGAATCAGAGAGGGTCACATCATAATTTCTGACCATTTGCTCATTAATTCATTCATGCTCCAAATATTTACTGGGCACTTACTAATGCCTGCTGGCCCCCCAGGGTGAGACAAAGGAGCTCTAACTATAAGCGAAGGAGATCTTTATTCACCTGTGCAGGGTTAGCTTGTATTGGGGGCAAGGCGGCGGGGGGGTGGTGTGTCTTCACAGCAGTCTCCTAGAAAGTTGGGGACATATTCCAAGGAAGAAGCTGATGCCCAGAATGTCTTTGAGAACTCCTAATTTAGAATCACCTTGAGATCCAATGTATAAGCCAACGAGAAAATCAGTTCCAGCACCTTTCAATTCTCTCTCTCTTTTTTCAGCAAGAAATGATGATCTACCACCATTCCAACACACACACACACACACACACACACACACACACACACACACTTCAGCAGAAATGTCATCTAATAAAAACCAGATCATCTTTCAGACACTGGAAAAGCAGGGCTTGTGGCAATGGACTCACCTGAGTTTGAACACAGTCCACTTGGCCTGTCTGTGTAATCACAGCCAAATGACTTCACCTTTTCAAGTCTCAATTTACCCTCTTAAAAATAAATACAATAATAAACCTTGTTGCATCTCTGTGAGGATTAGAAATAACACCATTATGAGGTCTAACGCAGCACCCTGAACAGAGACAAAACTCAATAAATGGTACTGTGGTTTCTAACTCCTAAGTGAGGGACCTGTAGAATTTTGCAAACATTTTACACACCTGTGGCAGGCATGCTTCAGCGCTCAGGCGCTACACGTATCACATGGTAACGCTCAGATGCTTGGTAAAGTACAGAATATCAGAGTCCTTGTTTTCTTATTATACCTCGGAGAACCATGTAACTCACAGGTCTCATCTAGTCCTCTGCCTCTGCCATGCAGGGAGTTGAGGGGGAGGACAGGTACCCTAGAGGGAGAAGTAGTGGCAGCCGGTACCAGTCCCTGGAGGCAGCAGGCAGAGCTGATAAAAATCTGCAGGTCCCAAGCTTGTCATAAGATCTGGACTCAAGACTTTGGCATCCTCGGGCCCCCAAGGGCGGGGCTCACTGCCTCTTAATACTCCAACTTTACCGTGTTCAGCAAGGGGTGAGGACTGGATATGGCTGCTGGGAGAAGGGAGTGGCAGCTTTCCATGCAGCCTTCCTCTTTCCCTGCCCTGGAGCCAGTCTAGACTATTTGCTAAGCACAGAACCAATACCCAGGTAGTCATTTGAACCCATCAACAACCTCCCACAGGTAGTATCTTCTCATGTCCCACAAAACCAGCTCAACTTTGAAAGACTGGTAATTACTGCCCCATTGGATAGATGGGGACATCAAGTCTTGCCCAAGATTATACATATACAAGTCATTGATTTAAGCGTTGAGGCTGGGACTGACACCTGGAAGCAAGTCTCCTATCTCCAGCCCACTGTGCTGAGCTGTCTACAGCACATCAAGAAAATCTTCAGAGACCTGCCTTACCACCAGCCTTATAGCCAAAGGAAATAATATCTCTACAAGTATAAATTTTCCAAGAAAGGAAACGTTAAGCCCTCAAGTCCTAAAGCAGAGATAGAAACAGAAGAAAGAACTAAGGAATTACTATGGAAGATATCGAATACCTACACAGGAGGAAGTCTAGAGAAACAGCCGGGAGAACACATCCTTCAGGTAGAGTAAGGCTGACAGGCTCTGTTCCGTATTAACCATATGACCTTGGGCAAGTCATTCAGCCTTTCTGGATGCCCACCTTAGAAAGCCATGGGGTTGTTATTGAGAATTCAATGCAATAGTAAAGCGTGTGGAGCCTCCTGCAGGGTGCCTGGCACGTGGAATGGATTAGAATCATCCTACGGAATGTCAGGGATGGAAGGAGCTTGAACGATGACCTCATCTCAGTGTCTTCTTTCACAGACCAAGAAAACAGGGTCCAGAGAGAGGAAGTGACTTGCCCAAGGTCACACAGCAAGGTCATGGTGATGCTGGGTCTAGCACTGTCAGTTTATTCTTAATCAAAGACCGAAACCTGACGATAGACCTGATCTTTCAAGCTGCGCAAGGATGGAAGGAGCTCCTTCAGGGGTCCCAAAACTTAAACTTTCTTTCTCCATTTAACAAGCAAAAACATAGTATTTCTGTCCAGAAAAAAATATATATATAAAAATTTTAAAGACAACAACATTGATACTAAAATCCCAGATCTTAACAGACACTCCTTAATTAAGCCTTATTTTTCCCGCCTTCTTCTCTCACTGCCCCCCCAACCCAAATATTTTGCAATAACAGTAATGCTGCAAGGAAAGAAAAAATAAAAATCTGATGCACTTAACAGATATTTTGGTACACTAATGCGTCACAGATGTTCATATCAAACTGCGCACGCGTGCATGCAATTTTACTGAGGAGGCTGCTGCATTTCTGATCTTGAATTTTTGGATCCCTAATGACCTCATCTGCCCAGGCTCCAGAATCCCACCCTTCCCACTTAGTCCAAGGCTGCCCAAGGAGGATGGAGGACAGATTTCATCGCCTCTCTCCAAAATGATAACAGGACAAATTGGCATGACTGGCCACTCTGGCAGGTGGTGAAGGGTATGTAGATTAGGGAACTAAGAGGAGTTCTGTTTTCTTTTGTTCGGGACTTGCTTTCTGCAGCTCTTTTGAGGAGCTGGACCCCAAAACAATTTTAAGCGTGGGCCCAGGCTGGTGATGGGGTGGGTACGTTTTTGAAATAGAGATTGGAGTCCGTTTGATCTTCAAACACAAGCTTTGGAGACTGTCAGCAGGCTCCCTCCCAGCCGATGAACGGCTCTCAGTAACTTTTCCTAAAACATCACCTCACACACACTTTCCAGCAAATGTTTTCACCCTACCAAAGCCATCATTTGGTTGAACAGCAGTGTTTCCAGACCCCGAAGAAAGATAGTTCTGTTGTTTTAAGAGAGACAGATTAAAGCCAGGGGCTGCTTAGCCAGAGTTTCTGTGTGCTTCCTTCAGCCTTTGTCGGATTCCTCTGTGGTTGGTGCAAAGAGGGTGTTGAGAGTGATGGTGGATACCCCACCTCCCCACCCTAAAAGAGATATCGAGGCCAGACATAGGCCTCTGAACAGAGGGGCCTCCCACAAACCTGCCACCGAAATGAGATGGGCGGTGAGCGCCGGGGGTCCCGACACAGATAATATCAGCTCCCGAGGCTGGCAAGGGAAAAGTCACTTCAGAGGGAGAAAGCGGCTATGTTCAGAGGAATCAGCACTGGGCCAGAGAATACACAGGATTTTCCCCCGTGGAGAAGGAGTCAGGCATAGTCAGAACCCTGCAGGGCGTGACTAACTGCCCCAATACTCCTGCCACTGGGGCCCTCTGGGTAAGGACTCCACAATTATGGGAGAGCCAGCAGGAGAACCGACAAACCCGCCTTTCATTTGGCCGGCAAATCAATCTGGCTTCTTACCTCCCCAGGGACAATATTGCATTTCCCTTAGAAAAACAAAGGCCAGAGATCTTGGAAAGGGGATCGGTTTCTGCCGCTGTTTCCCTGGTGAAGAGCTTGCAACATCTACGGAGCAGCAAGCAGGTCTGATTCCAGGGGTAGTTTCTGGCCCAGCCAATGTATGAGGCTGCCTCCTTAACGGGCAGCGCGTCTCTGAGCCATGCCTCACTCGAGAAATCAGCCCAAGCCCCATCTTGGGGCCTTCTTGAAGGAATCCCCATTCTGGGATTGACAGCCCCGTTCTCAAGGCACAGATGTGAACTCATTGTTCCCAGGGTCTCAGAGCTGAGTTTGGGGCCAGTGAGTAGCAAGTGACCTCTACCCATGGAGACGGAGCTTTTAATGACATTTTGCTGTATCAGGTCTCTGGCAGCCAGAGACTTTAAACCTCGTAAGCCCCTCCCTTCTCTCCTACTTCAGAGTTTCAGAAATCAGAACCTTTAAGCGAACACACTTCTCTGGAATTATTAACCCCAAAACTCTCCTGGCTGACTTTCTCCTGGCCTTAGGGAGGCGGTCCGAGGGTCACCTAGAGCTTTGCACAGAGCCGGCAAACTGACAGTGCTTAACCTCAAAATGGCAAGCAGGGCTCTGCTGTCGCCAGGTCCCGGACAACTCTGTTGGCTCAGCCTCAGGAGCTCTGCCTTCCTCTTGCTTCCTCCGGCACTGTCCACACACCAACTTCAAGCCAGTCTCCAGGGCCTCGGGAAAGCCTGACACAAACTGGAAGCCCCTCTTTTTGTTTTTGATCACCCTGATGGTCTGAGGGAAATTCTTTCTGCCCAGGCAAGCACAGCAGGTGAGGAGTGTACATCCCCAACACGCAATACTGCTGACATAGATGCAAACACTCAGACGCTTACCCCAAATTCCAGCACACCCCACTCTCAGCTGATACCACCAGCACAGCCAGGGTGCTGCCTCGCAGCCCAAAAGAACCTCTCCTTCCAGAAAAAGGACCTGACTCTGGCTGCCTCCCCCTCCCCATCGAAAGACAATCAGAGAAGGGGACCCGGACTCCAGGGCTGCCAGCTCTGGGCTGGGGCACCGCATACCTACCTGGGAGAAGTTGAGCCCGTTGAGGGGATGGCACTGCTCCTCCACCCGCTCCACAGCCCCTGTGGTCTTCTTCATCTTCTCGGCCTGCTGGGCCAGGTAGAGGTCGAGCATGGGCACGCCACGGAAGCGCACGTCCCTCTCTGTGAGCGAGTTCACCATGAGCATCACCCAGACGGGCCTCTTGCGCTCCCAGTTGCCTGCGATGGCATTGAACAGGTAGTCAGCATAGAGCCCCTTGCCCCGCTGAGCAGGTGTCATCCAGGAGGGCATCATCAGCTTCACATAGTCCAGGTGGCGCTTCAAGCGCCAGTAAAGCTCATGGGGCAGCACGTCCTGCAGGTTCTCCCCGTGTGGCAGCAGCTGGCAGCTGGCCAGGGCTGAGATGGTGTAGGGGTCTGTCAGGTCCAGCTCAAAGTAGACGCGGGCACTAGCCTGGAAGGCTGCCTTGGAGTTGTCGGGGATGAAGTCCCAGACGCGGGTGTAGGGGACATGGATAGTGCCAAACAGGTAAGCCGGGGGATCACGCCGAATCGTCCACAAGAAGGAGTTCAAATCCCTCTGCTGCAAGAGTGGAGGAGAGGCAAGGCAGTGAGGCTGAAGGCAACCTAGTAGAGTCAGGGTAGCCCAGATTGCATTGCAGAGGGAGGTGGGGATGTGAGGCAGATACCTATACACAGGCCGGCCGTGGTAAAGAGCCAGGGCTTTGGAGCCTGAAAGACCCACATTCAAAACCTAGCTTTGCCCTGTCTTAGATACATGATTTTGAGTGAATCAGTTCACTTCTTATAGGCTCAGTGTCCTGATCTGTAAAATGGGAGCAAAAGCAACTACCTTAAGGGTTTTTGGGAGAATTAAAAGATACAATGTACGCATATTAAGCCCTCAGAGCAGTGCCAGACACAGAGGAAGTCGGCAATGAACAGGAACTCTCCTGATTAGCGTTTGCTGGCAGTGCCAAGGACTGCCACACCACCTGAGGATATTCATGCTTGGCCAAGCCAAACCTTCACGCGTGGTGTTTCATGTGGAGGGTGGGGAAAGGGGGAACAAGAGTCCTGCTCTGGCAAGAAGGGAGGAAGTCATATAACTTTTAAATCCAACCATTGGAAGATATATGCCAAGAGCACTTTGAAAGCAGAACACCTATTAAAAATAGCACACCTATTTAAACAGCTACTTCCCATTCATCAGGGTAAATTCAGTTTTCCTTTTGGAGGGCAGGTCTGGGGTGTCAGCTACTTTGCTCAGCCAGCTGAGACCATAGATGAGAAACTGCTTTAAAATCTTGCAAGCCCAAGTCAAGTTCCAGAATCTGGTTTGGGGGGAAAGGATTCTATTACAATTAGTCTCAAGAAATGTACATATTCTGGGTACTTTCCAGGCTCCTCCCCTAAAAATGTATACCTGATCTCTAACTCCAGTTGTTTGTCATTTTCTATGACCTAAGCTCCAACTTAGGGGTGTGTGTGTGTGTGTGTGTGTGTGTGTGTGTGTGTGTGAGCTAAGGAGAGGCATTGCAGACAGGGGTCCTTTTTCCAGATCCAATTCAGGGCTGGGCGTAAAGGGCATGAGAAGAGGACTGTCATTTCTCTTAGGCAAAGCCATTTTCCATCCAGAAAAATCCCTGGAGTGCCCACTGACCACTTGCAAGCTGTAGACCAACTCATAACATTTTTCTCTCTGATTCTGGCACAAATAAAAAGTATGTGTTGGGATGGTTGGGTTGTGGGAGAACAGTGCCTTACTTTACTAACAACCCAAAACTGTAAATCCCAGCATGCTGGTGATAGACTGAGAGCCCACAGCCAACGAGCTCCCTGTTTGTGCACAAGGCTGGCTGCCGGAGGTGCACCTTGCCCAAGGTCAGCGAATTCCCGGTTAACAGGACAGCACACCTACAGCAGCCAGACCCTCCGACACTGCTTCCTGGCCTCCAATTCAGGGTTACTGTCAATGCATTAATTTACACTTAGAGGGAAAGATACTGAAGGAAATAAAGAGATTCTTTGTTTTGGACGGAAAATTAGGAGAACCAGTAATTATTCGACCCCCGAGGAAGTATTAGGCCAGCACGTCCTGGCATTGCCTTTTCCTCTCCTCTGAAATCGTCCCCCTTTTTAACGAAATGTGGATGCTGGGGAGAGTAGGTGCTGGGGGCCTGGGCTGCAGAGATGGAAGTGAGAACCAGCACCAGGGAGAAAGTTTGTCTTAGGTCAGAGTAGGAGGGCAGGGAGAGAGAGGGAAGCCTGGGAGAGGGCAGAGTGTGTGAATGGGAGAGCAAAAGGGTTGGATGGAAGTCAGGAGAAGGGCAAGGAGCGCTAGAAAGACACACTAAGAAGTGGGCAGAGAGACCAGAAGGGTAGAGAAAAAAATGAGGAAGGAGAGTCAAAAAGGGGCGCAGAGGGAGGAAGCGTCCAAGCAGGACCACAAGTCAGGAGAAAAGCCCGGGAGCCGCAGCGTGTGGAGAGGAGCCGGAGAGGGAGCGTCCCTTCTCGCTCCTGGCTCGGAGCTGGAGCCGGGACAGGCAGGAGCGAAGGAAGGGCGCCCGAGGCTGCGCCCGGCCGGTGGAGGTGGAGTGGGTGGGCTAAGGTGGGTGCGGAAGCAGGACCCAAACCATCGTCCCACGGGGCTGGAGTACCCAGGCGGGCGGGAGAGTGGCCGGGCAGGCGCTCGCTCACCGATCCGGGCGGCCGGCACTGTCCTCCGTCCGGGGGCTGAGGGCGGGCGCGAACGGTGGCGAGGAGGGCGGCGAGCAGCGGCCCCGCCAGGGCGGCGTGCATCCTGCCGGGGCCCGCAGGGCGCGGGGGACTCTCCTGGGCGGCGCCCCTCAGCAGGGTGGGGAGCCCCCAGCTGGGAAAGGAGTTTTCTCTGGAGCACCGGGCTCCAGCGGCGGGATGCTGGGCGCCCTCTGGGGCGTGGCTGACTGTCCCAGTCGGACCTGGGGGTTTCTCTGGGGCGGGGCTCCGTCTGTTGGAAGAGGGGACCCTCTAGGGCTGGGCCCCTCCCCAGGGCGCTCAACCTCGCTGGCCGAGCACCGGGGTGCTGAGGGCGTGTTGGGGTCCTTGGGCGCGCGGGGTCCCAGAGCTGCGCCGGGGTCCAGGGGCGCGCGGGGTTCCTAGGGCAGTACCGAGAGCCCAGGGTGCGCTGGGGTCCCGGGGTTATGCTGAGCACCCGGGGCGCGCAAGGGTCCCAGGGGTGCACGGCGCTCCAGGGGGCGCGCAGTGGGACAAGTGCGGCGGAGGGCGCAGCAGGGGTGGGGGGCCGCTCTGGGGCTCCCGGCTGCCCCCGAGCCCGGCTCAGAGGGGCGGCGGGCGGCCGCGCGGCCGCTGCCCGGGCTCCGCCATGCTGCTCCGCGGCTGGGAGGGAGGGAGAGAGGAGGGCGGGAGAGCGGCGCGGAGCCGGGCCGGGCGGGGGGCTGGGGCCGCTGGGGCGGGGGAGGGGAGGACCTGGCGCGGGGCGCCGGGGGCGGGGGGCCGGGGCCGCGCCGGGCCGGGCCGGGCCGGGCTGGGCGGCTGGGAGTCGGGGCCAGCTCCGCGCCCGGGCGCGGCGAGGCGGGGTCTGATGGGCATGGCAGGCGCTCGCTCACTCCTCTCTTGCTCCCTCGCTCGCTCCCTCACACACGCGCGGAGGGAGGCGAAGCCGGCAGCAGCCACTTCCCAACTTTCCAAACTTCCCAGCGCAACTTTTTCCTCTCCTCCCCTGCCCGCGCCTCCTCCTCCCCCGTCCCTCCCCCTTCCCTTCGCCGGGCTCCACTGGGCCGCAGCTTCCGCGTGCGGCCGCCAGAGGGCGCCCGGGCTGAGACCCGGCTGGGCCAACCTCCACGGGCTCAGCGGCAGATGCGGACCGGGTGACAGCGACAGATTTGGGAATGTGGACTAGCCTCGCCCAACGCATCCGTCCCGCGGATCCTGGCAGGAGCGAACAGTGCTCAGAGGGACCGGAGTGGGGCTGAGGAGATAGCAATCACAGAAAATTCAGAAAGCTGCGGTCTACGCCTTGTGTCACCCCCAGCGCTGGCATGCGCTTGGTAGGTACTCTGCAAACACCAACTGATTTTTAAAAAAAGGAAAGAAAACAAAATAGTCATCCTCAAATTTCCTTGGAATCTTCCATTTAAGTAATCCCTTCTTATCTGTGTTCTTGGACCCACGCAGGATCCCTGTGCCTGTCTCTGGAAGAGTGAGGATTGATATCCCAGTTTCTTAGACCACGAGAATTGAAAGACCCCTTAAACCAACCTTCTCATCCTCAAGAGGCAAATGAGACTTAGGGAAGGCCGGGGGAAAGCTCTAAGCTTCTGAACAGTTCCCAGCAAATGAAGAAAGGGAAGCGCAGGCACCCCTGCTTGATTCTGTTAAAAAAGAGTTTGCCATCTTTTCCTATCCAGACAACAGAAACTGACAATGAATTAGGTGATACTGTCAGAACCCCACAGCCTAGAGGAGACAGACAGGGACAGATATGCAAAGAGGCCATTAAAATACAGACGATGAGGGCCAGGAGAGACAGAAGCACAAGGAAATGAAAGCAGAGAGGAAGAGCTCCTGACACAGCCCAGCGGCCCAGGGAAGACTCCTGGGAGATGGTCTTGAAAAATAAGTCAGAGGTAGCTGAGTGAAGGAGGTGCACGCACCTTCCAAGCGGAGGAAGAGCAGGTGCCAAGGCACAGCGGTGTAAGAGCACACCTGCAGGGGACTGCACGCAGTTACCCATGGCTGCAGGGAAAAGCAAGTGGCAGGAGCTGAAGTTGTGTTTCTGGCCAGGCTGTGGAGTCCATCCATTCTATGTACCAGGTGATAGGAAGTCATTGCAAGATTTGAAGTTTAAGGTGGCAGGAATAGATCTGTGCTTATCCGGGGCATGAATTGGAGAGGGCAAGTTGGAGGCAGGGAGACCAGTGGGCCTCACTAGAAGGTTGAGTGAGGAAGACGAAGCAGGACTGGAGGGGCAGAAAGGTTTTCCAGAGCACAAGATCTGGGCGGCTGGGAGGAAGGGGACACCAGAGACTGGCAGGCTGACTCTCACGTGCCACATGAAATTGCCAGTTTTGTAGGTCACAAGTGAAAGCATGTTGGCAATTTCATATGGTTCAACTTCCTGGGTGTCTGGAGCAGCCTCAGCCTCTTAGCTACACACATAAGTGGTGAAAGATACCAAGCAGGCCAGAGTACCCAGATGGTGTGTATGAGCGCACAGGACAGCTCCCTGCTTCCCACACACAGAGCTCTGAGACCGCAGCTGTGACAAGAGACGTCCTTTAAAGAGCCTCCACTTGCTGGAGCTCAAAACTCCCTACAAAGTCACCACTCTGCTGGTCAGCATCAGGGGAAGTGAGAACTGAATTCCACTGGAGGGAGGGTCAAGGTCCTCATTGGAGAGTTAGAAGACACAAGTCAGAGAGTGGATAAGAAAGAGCCCGATCAATTTAAAGTAATGCTATGTGTAAATAATATGTGTGTGGATTTAAAACGTCTTCCCCTCCTGTATTGTAAATAAAGGTTTCCTGCTCTCTTTGTTTCCTAAAATTAGAAAAGTTTTGTTGGCTAATTGTCATGAGCGTCAGCTCTGACCTCCTCCCCCATGGTGCACGTGGTGGCTGTAATGACTGGGGCAGAACAATTAGCTTCTCTGTGCCTCTCTTTCTCCACCCAGATTTCTGTCCCCCTCACTTTCTGTGAGCCAGTGTGTGCAGTAATGTCTTCAGATCTTCACCAGTGCTGTTACTGATATTCTTAATTAGATGCAAGAACAAATAGATGTTTTTCTATTTCTAGATATTATACCCAAGAGAACTGAAGACACTCATCCACACAGAAACTTCTACATAGAGGCTGATAGCAGCAGTATTTATAATAGCCAAAAGGTGGAAACAACACAAATGTTCATCAACTTATGAATAAATTAACAAAATGTGATATATAAAAATACCATATCATATGCCTTCAAGGTATACTTTTAAAAGACATGTTATAGTCATATGATGAAATATTATTTGGTCATAAAACAAAATGAACTACTGATACATGCTATGTCCAAGACAGCATAAATCAATCTTGAAAACGTTGTGCCAAATGAAGCCAGTCACAAGAGGACGTTTGTTATATTATTCCATTTATATGAAATGTTCAGAATCGGCAAATATAGCAAGGCAAAAAAGAGATTGGTGGTTGCCTGGGGCTAGGAGAAATGGGGGCAATGGTCGGGCCATAGCTAAAAGCCACTGGGTTTGCTTTTGGAGTAATGAAAATTTTCTATAATGGTGATGGTTGAACTCTGACTATATTAAAAACCGTTAGATTGCAATTCAAATGGGTGGATTATAGGGTATGTGAATTATGTCTCCATAAAGCTGTTACCAAATAAATAAATATTAAGTCTGGGACCTCATGAGAGAGTGTTCTTTGAGACTCAAGAGCAAGGGTCTCAGTGTTTTCAAACCATGTTTCCCCCGCATCATGGTATAGTGAGAGAAACCCTGGATGATGATCAGTCCTAAGGCCTGGAGACTTATCCTGCTTGTTAGCATCTCATGAGGTAGCTTTGGGTAATTCACTTGTCCTCTCTGGACCTGAGTAAGAACTGAGGTTCCATGTTATCAGTATGAAGAAGCTCATGGAACAGATCACCTTTAGGAGCCTCTATACCTGACACTGAAGTTCTGAGCCCCTTGGCCAGAGCCTGCCCAGAGCTTTTAGGCAGGATGGGGAAGAGCACAGGGCTCAAGAGAGAGTCAGGGGACTTGTAGCTTGCCTCCTGTCTCCTGGGGCACATCTGGCTCACTTTCCTTTTATTGCATTTTAATTAAGTTGTTCAATCAAATTGGTAACAGGAATCTGTAGGCTGTAACAGCTGGGGCAGGAGCAGAAAGCCTTGTAGCGTAACTAAACCAACAAAGTCTGCCTCCTGAGCAGATCCAGGAGCCCGGTGCTGCTGAGGGACATCTCTCAGGGAGGGAGATGAGGGGCTCACCTGCTCCAGCCCCCTGAAAGGAGGAGCTTTACTCGGGCCTGAGGGCTGCCTTCCTGCAAGGCCATTGCCCTGGCTATTGGTCATACTGGCATTTTCACATGGGCCTGGCCTGGCCTGACTGCCAGCTCTGACTCCTACCCATCCTGCTCCTTCCTACCCAACCTCGGGCTCTATCTCCTCCACACCCTCTTCCCCTACTCCCTCACCTGGGTTGGCAGTTAATCCTTGATGATGGAAGGACATGGGGCATGGGGGAGAAGGACAGCTGACTTTAGGACCAAGAGGTTGGCAGTGCTTAAGAGTAGTGGAAAGAACCAGAAAAGTGCAGAAGCTAATTCAGAAAGGGCCATTTCCTCCTGGCAATGGGAAAATAAACACATAGTCACAGAAGTGCAACAAAGGATTAAAATTGCCATATAATATGGCATTCATTAAAAACAAAAAACCCTATGTGTTCCTGCCCAGTAGGGGAGTAGAGAGTACACAGGAATGAGTTCAGGGTTTTGTTCTTCTGGGACTTGCAATCCAGTGAGGAGGGCAGAGATGCAAACAAACACGGGGCTTTGGGAAACGAGGAGACTAAAGGAGCAGCTAAGTCAGCCTTAGGAGAAAGGAAATCAGCAAAGGTCTTTGCTAAGGTCATGTGTGAGCTGATTTTTAAACATGAGCAGGAGTTGGACAGGGAGGAGGAAGAAAGGAAGGTCAGGCAGTGGGAACCGAATGTGCAAGGCATGGGAGTGCAAGTGCTTGGCACCTGCAGGGATTGTAAATGACGAAAGTGGAGAGGTAGAATGGAGGAGAACTACTGGGGACACTGAGAAATAAGTCCACATCAGGAAGGACTATGCATTATCTTGGAAAGCCCTTCCTCCTCCATTCAGAAGAGATCCTCCTCTAAGCTTGCTCTGCACCTGTTATGGGTGCTGCTTGAGGGTGGCTGACATGCCAGGTTCCAGATGGGCTGTGTGCAGCCTCCGGGACGTAACAGCAATGAGAGGCATTGGCTGTGTTAACTCACAAACACTTAGTGGGTCCCCATATGAACTGTGGTGTCTTACACAGGAAGGAATATAGTCCTGCCCTCCGAATACTTGCCATTTCTGAACAAGACAAAACATAGTTGTGCGGCAAGTTAAAATGCATTTACGTGAATAAGGCTACAATGAATGCAGTGGGTGCAGATATCTCTTCATCACACTGTTTTCGTTTCCTATAGATATTTATCCAGAAGTGAGATTGCTGGATCAGATGGTAGTTCTATTTTTAATGTTTTGAGGAGACTTCATTCTGTTTTTCATAATCACTTTACCAATTTATATTCTCACCAGCAGTAAAGAAGGGCTGGTCAAAAGTACAAATTTTCAGTTATATAATGAATAAGTTCTGGGATCCTAATATACAGCCAGTGTGGTGATGGATGTGTTTATTACTTTGATTTTAATAATCATTATACAAAATATACATATATTAAATTATCACTTTGTATACCTTGAACATATACAATCTTTTTTTTTTTTTTTTTTTGAGACAGAGTTTCACTCTTGTTGCTCAGGCTGGAGTGCAGTGGTGCCATCTCGGCTCACTGCAACCTGCGCCTCCCAGGTTCAAGCGATTTTCCTGCCTCAGCCTCCACTGGGTAGCTAGGATTACAAGTGTGCACCCCCACACCTAGCTAAGTTTTCATATTTTTAGTAGAGATGGGGTTTCACCATGCTGACCAGGCTAGTCTCAAACTCCTGACCTCAGGTGATCCACCTACCGTGGCCTCCCAAAGTACTGGACTACAGGCGTGAACTACTGTGCCTGGCCAGCCTTTACAATCTTTATTTGTCAATTAAATATTTTAAAAGAGAAAAAGATTTAGAAATCACCACCCACCCACTCAAATGCATATAAGGACCAGGTGAGTGGTGCAATATTGTGAAAGTGCAGGCAAGGTCGGTGAGAGCTGAAGACTCTCCTTCATTTAGAACTACCAAATGATCCTGGAGGAGGCAGGATTTGAATTAGGCTATAGAGGAAAAATAGCATTTAAATAGATGCAAAGAGCCTTGCTTGCATTCCAGATAACAGGAATGATGAACCTGAAAGGGCCAAAGCAGGGCAGGAAAAAGAAGGCTCTGGCTGGAATAGAAGGGGTGAATACTGAGAGAGTCAGCTGGAGTTGGGCTGGGCTTGGATGGCCGGGCGGGGGCAGCTTGGTCATGAAGGAAGAAAAGGAGCTGGGGGTTATTGCAGATACATTTTGTGTCAGACCCTGTATCTAAAGGATTTTACTGATGTTGTGAGACAGATACTTTTAACCCCATTTTAAAGATGAGGAAACAGGGCCTCAGAGGGGAGACATGCCATATTCAAGTCATAGAGCTGAGAATTAGAAGGACTGGACTGTCTAGTTCTTTCTACTAAAGTACTTGCTTCCTTCAAGACATCAGTGGGAAGGTATCACACATAGCACAGGCCAGATGCTATGATAGCTAGTACACACACACCCACACACACACACACACACACACACTGGGGCACATACATACAGGAATATGGCAATTCCTGGGCTGTGGCTCCCAATCTAATTAGTGGGCTGATTGTCATTTAGGAGACTTTTGCCTTTCACTTTACCCCAAGCTGTGTGAGGCTCCGCTTCTCTATTTAGGATTCAATAGGAGTATGGAAAGAGAAAAAAGAAATGTGATGCTTGAAACAAAATACCCCATCGAGCTGACCACTAAATAGCACTTAGACCCCAAGCATACACACAGCTGCTTTATGTAATGAGGCTGCGGACCATGTTCCTGGATATAAAATAACAAACCACATATAAAGTTTTACGTTGCTGTGTAATTAGCACAGATCTGTGAGTGTGCATGCCGGGGTGAGGGGAGGGGAGGGGGGCTTAGGCCTCGGGCAGTGAGTTGTGGAGGAACCAGCAGGCACTGCAGAGCCCAGAGGCAAGAGTCTGAATTCCTGCTCCTCCACTTTGTAGCCCTTTGACCTTGGGCAAGTTACTTAAACACTGTAAACTTCCAATTTCATACCTGTCAAAGGAGGCAAAGCACATGTCTTAGAGCAGTGGTTTTGCCCTCGTCCTGGCCCCCAGGGACATCCGACAATGTCTAAAGATACTTTTGTTTGTCATAACTAGGAAGGTGCTATTGGCATCTAGTGGGTAAGGCCAGGATGCTGCCCCCACCCTCCCCTCACAACAAAGAATCATCCTGCCCAAAATGCAAATCCTGCCAAGATTGAAAAACCTTGCCTTCCAGGGTTGGTATGTGATGGTATAATCATTATAAACTGTCATTGAGCATTACTATATGTCAGGCTCTGTTCTGTCACTACTTAAAGTGTGTCAACTTGTACTGGTTTATAGCAAATCTAGGAGGGTGGTGCTACCATTATCCTCATTCTCTAGATAAGGAAACTGAAGCACAGAGAGAACGTACCCCAAATCACACACCTAGTAAGTGATGGAACCAAGGCAGCATTGCAGGGTTTGAACCAGAGCAGTGGCATGAACTCATATGTGTCTGCTTCAGTGCCTGGAGCGTGGTGGTGATGGTGACTTCTCACCTCCAGAGTGGGAGGGTTCATTCATCCGTTCATGCAACATATATGCAGCTAGAGCTTAATCAGAGCTTGGTGACAAAGAATTGGTGAACAAGACAGGCAAGGTCCTTGCTCACACAACTTACTTTCTAGTTGAGGAGAAAAATTATAAACAAGCAAATCAATAAAAATGGAGACAAGCAAGTGACAGGAGTCTGTGGTAAGAAGACCTGGGGGAAGAGCATGTCCAGCAGAGAGAACAGGCTGGGAAAGGCCAGAGGGAGGCACCTTGGTGAGATCAGGAAACAGAGAAGTCCAGTGGACCTGGACCTAGGTTAGAGGGAGGAAACCTTTTTTTTTTTCCTTTTTAGATAGAGTCTCACTCTGTTGCCCAGGCTGGAGCGTAGTGGCATGATCTGGGCTCACGGCAGCCTCTGCCTCCTGGGTTCAAGCGATTCTCCTGTGAGGGAGGAAATTCTAACAGATAACATTAGAGAGATAGGAAGGGCCGGTTGGAGTAATACTTTGTAGGTCAAGGTAAGGAGTTTTGAATTCCAGCTTTGCTGAGAAGCTATTTGGAAGGGTAACAGGATCCAATTTATGTTTGTAAAAGAGCTTTCAGATTTGGATGTGGAGGATGTTGAGGCCGATGACAAGTGGGGAGTTTGGGAAGTAATTCAGTAAGGACACTAGGGCAGTAGTTAGAGGGTGTGATGATAGCGTCTTGGCCCAGGGTGACTGTAGTGAAACTGGAGGATGATGAGCAAATGTGGTTCACATGCAGTGGCTGTTTCGTGACATACATCATGTGGGAGGAAAAGAGAGAGGATTCAAAGGTGACACTGAAGATTTTGTCTTGAGCAACTGGCTCCATCAGCTGAGATAGGGAAGACTGAGGGAGGAGCAGGGTTTGGAGGCAGTGGAGGGAAGGTGTCAGGAGGCCACTGTTAGGTCATGTTAAGCGTGAGCTGCTTGCTTGGATCCAAGTATAGGTGTGAAGAAAACAGCTTATAAATGAGCCTGGGGCTCAGGGCAGCAGTCCAGGATGGAAGGATAAATTTGGTATCCATTGCACAAAGATAATATTTAAAGCCAAGGTCCTATTAGAGAGAGGCAGAGAATTGAAGAAGACCTAGATGGAAGGCAGGGAACTCATTCATTTCAAGTTTGAAAGAGAAGCTGTCATCAAAAGAGACAGAAGTAGGAGAAAAAACAGGAGAGAGGGGTATCAAGACATCCAACAAAGTAAAACAAAACAACAGGGAAGTGATGATTAAATTTGACCACATGAGGCCGACAGGAGGCAATTCAGGAAGTGGAGACAGACACTTCAGGGAACTCTTTCTAGGAATTTTATGATAAAGGATAAAGAAATGGAGGGGAGTGAGAACATGGGCCAATGGAGAGACTTTTAAAAATAGTAGTTATATATGTATTTGCAGGCCGATGTAAGGATCTGGCAGAGAGAGGGCAACTTCTGATCCTGGAGAGAGAGGGGTTCACAGCAGAAGTCCTTGTGAAGTTCTAGAGCAGCAAGAGTCTTGGGATTTGGAGAGAATGGAGTGGCTAATTCTTGTTAGGACATTTCACCTGTGATTATAGGAGAAAAGGCCTCATGCATGTGAATGATGTAGGTAGTCGGTGGCTAGATCATGCTGTTCTGGAATAATGACTTGCTCTTCCTCAGAAGGAAAGTGGCTTTCCTGAGCCACTGGTCAGCCTCTAGCCCTGACCACTGACACAGACTGGGCCTTAGTCCTGGCGCCAGCCTGAGCTCTTCCCGTAGACCGAATGTCTAGCTCTGTCCAGCCACCTCCCTTTGCTGATAAGAAAGAAGCTGGGAAACGTTCTTTCACATGGTGATTCAGCATAACTCATCTGTACAGTTGAAGAGAAAACCTGAAGTAAAGCCAGGCTCAGCAGGACCTGGAGAGAGCCACAGATGATGGGAATTCCCAAACTTGTCAGAGGAGGGGTTGGTAAGAGTAGAACCACTTGTGGGGCACGTCATGATTGGATAGAACCAAGAACAGGAGGCTATCAAAATGGACCAAAAGTTGGGATTCATTAGAAGAAAAGGCCCAGACCGAAGCAAAAATGGACAATAAAAAATAAATAAGGCTGGCCATAAGGACATGCAAGTAGAGCTGAATGAAGTGTGTTCGGTGGAGTTATGGAAGGTGCAACTAAATCTCGGACTGCTGAGTGCTCCTCAGCATTTGCCTTCTTTGTGGACTCTTGCCGGGCCAATGTGGTCTGCGCAAATAGATTTACACATTTATTTGGTGATCAAGAGTTTATAACTGTAAGATATATGCTGTATAAGAAAAGGCTTTGGCCAGGCACAGACTCATAGCTGTAATCCCAGCTCTCTGGGAGGCCGAGATGGGCAGATTGCTTGAGACCAGGAGTTTGAGACCAGCCTGGGCAACATGGTGAAACCCCATCTCTACAAAAAGTACAAAAATTAGCCTGACTTGGTGGCATACACCTGCAGTCCCAACTACTTGGGAGGTTGAGGTGGGAGGATGCCTTGAGCCCAGAAGGCAGAGGTTGCAGTGAGCTAAGATCATTCCATTTCACTCCAGCCTGGGCTAGAGTGACATCTTGAAAAAAAGAAAGGGGGGTGGGGGGAGAGAGAGAGAGAGAGAGAGAGAGAGAGAGAGAGAGAGAGAAAGGAAAGAAAGAAACAGAAAGCAAGCCAAGCCAAGCCTTGAAAAAATGAAAGAAAGAAAGAAAGAGAGAAGGAAAGAAAGAGAGAGACAGAAAGGAAAGAAAGAGAGAGAAAGCAAGCCAAGCCAAGCCTTTGCTACCATTGGTGGTGGATTGGATGGGTTGGATTCTCTGCTCCCATTTTATGTTTGGAAGCCCTTTTTGTCAATCTTATCAAGTAGTTGTCTGGACACCACTTGTGATATTTAGTGACAAGAAGCTCACTAAAGGATTCACTTAAGGCCTAGCTTAATCCCTCCACACCTCAATTTCCTCTTTTGCAAAGTGAGAACAATAGTAATGTGTATCTTATAGGTTTGTTGTGGGAATCAAGTTAGATAAAGCATGTGAATGCACTTTATGTACTGTAAAGGGCTGTGAATATTAATTCTCTCATCATTATTAACAATAATAAAAAAAGAACGGGCCTCAAAAGTATTTCCTGTACTACTTTCAAGTTGTTGAAAAAGTCGTGAAAGGGTGTGCATCGCCTGCAACATGGACGCCTTGTGAAAGGAGCCCTGGAAGTCTGTGTCATGGTGGCAACCAGGGCCACTGCCTGGAGCAGGTGGGCAGGTTGCACCTTGCAGGAGAGGGCTCTGCTGAGGAGGCGAGTGGCAGTGAAATCCAGCAGCCCTCTGCTTGTCCAGCCATGTGCCCTGGCAAGGAGCTGCATCCGCAGTGATTCCACCTCGCACCATGTAGGTTGGCACCCACCGGCACGCTTCCTGAAGTGTTCGGGTTTGCTTGGCCTTTAATTAGCCAATCCAGTAATGGAGAATCAGATGGGTTTCTGTCTTCAGCCACTGGAATTTTTATGATGACTTTTCTATCTGTGTGGCCAGCCTGGCCTTTCCTCTACTTGAAAGCCTTGCTTTCCTCTCAAACTCCTAATGTCCAAATTCACACCTTCATTTTTCTCAGTTGAGAGTTTGGGCTGGATTCTCTGCTCCCACTTTGTTTGAAAGCCCTTTTCATGAGTCTTATCAAGTAGTTGTCTGGACACTGCTTTTGACATTTAATGCCAAGAAGCTCACTACTAAGAAGCCTGAGGTGGCCGATGCCACTTTGAAGCAGCTCTTCACATTCAGAAACTTCTGTCTGTTGAGTCCACGCCTGCCAGCCTGGAGCTCATACCCACTAGCTCCTGGTTCCCGACCTTGGGACCACATGGAAGAAATCTCTATTTTCTTCACAACAGCTATTCATTGATTTGGATACAGGGATCAAGTTACCCTGTGTCTTATTGCTATTTCTTCCATTTCATACATAGAAGGTTTTGCTTCTTTTCACTGTCCTGACCACTAAAATAATTCTTTGTGTCTACAATTGGCATCAAGAATTTGTAGCTTCTTCATTCATTGATTTACTAACTCAAGCATCCAACATAAGAAAGACGAGGTGATTCATCCAGGGTCTTACAGCTCCTAAGCTTTCCTCTGCCCCATGTTATTTCACTAGCACACAGCTGCCTTTCTGTAGCAGCAGTGGTCCTGGAGTCCACACAACTTCCGAAGTGGCAGAAGCTTTTGCAGACTCACCAACTTAATTGATTCTTTTGTTGTTGTTGTAATTTTTAGTTTAGTTTTTTGCCTCTGAACTTTTTAGTAATCCACCATAGTGTTTAGCATTTCCATCTCTTGTCCCCTTCTCAAATCGGCAGCTTAGCTGGGCATGGCAGCTCATGTCTGTAATCTTTGGGAGGTCACTTTGGGAGGTCAACCAAGGTGGAAGGATGGCTCGAGCCCAGGTGTTTGAGACCAGCTTGGGCAACATAGTGAGACCCCGTTTCTACAAAAATTTAAAAAATTCGCTGGGCATGGTGGTGCGCACCTGTGGTTCTACCAACTCAGAAGGCTGAGGTGGGAGGTTTGCTTGAGCCTGGGAGGTCAAGGCTGTGGCGAGCCACGATTGCACCATCACACTCCAGCCTGCGCAACAGAGCAAGAACAGGGGAAAAAATCAATAGCTCTTGGCCTAGCCTATTCAATATAAATGATATTCTCACAGTTCTAGATCTCTTTTCCAGTAACGTATAGATGGAAATCACCATTTCTGCAACATAAAGCATTAGGCCAGGTCTAGAGAAACATGAGTCCTTAAGAGAGTGAATTCAAAAAATTCACACATATGCAGGGAACAAGTGTGGTTGACAGACGCTGCATGAGAGTAGAGACCATGTTGAGGTTTTTCATTCTGCATTGTGCGTGGCTCATATTCATATAGCTGCTGCTGCTGCTGCTGCTGCTATGACTAACTGCTAATATATTGGAGCACTAATTATGTCTCAGGTATTTAACAATGTATGGGAGTTCTGGTTTTTCGCCTCCTCACAAATACTTGGTCTTGCCAGGTTTTGTAATTACAGCCATCCTAGTGAGTGTGAAGTGACATCTTATTGTGATTGTAATATGTCCTTTTCTTCTCTTTCTTTCTTTTTTAAAAACAAAAAGCCAAACAAACAGGGTCTTGCTCTGTCATCCAGGCTGGAGTGCAGTGGCGCCATCTCAGCTCACTAAAAGGGACTCCTCATGGGCTCAAGCGATCCTCTCACCTCAGCCTCCTGAGTAGCTGTGACCATGGGCATGCGCCACCACACTCAGCTAATTTTTTGGTTTTTAGTAGAGATGAGATCTTGCTATGTTGCTCAGGCTGGTCTTGAACTCCTGGGCTCAAGTGATCCTCCCGCTTTGGCCTCCCAAAGTGCTGGGATTACAGGCATGAGTTACTCGACACCACTAATGATTAATGGTGTTGAGAACATCTTTTCTTATACTTATTTGCCATTCCTACATTTTCTTTGGTGAAGCTTTTGTTCAAATCTGTTTTGCATTTATATTGGGCTGTTTGGCTTTTTGTTTTTGAGCGGTGATAGTTCTTTATGTATTTTGTATACAAGTGCTTTGTGAAACATAGTTCTGTAAATATTTCCCCATGGCTTGTGTTTTCATTTTCTTAACAGTGTCTTTTGAACAGTATTTTAATTTTGAAGAAATCCAAATTATCAATTGTTTTCTTTAAAAATGTATGCATTTTATCTTCTATTTTAAAAATCTTGGCCTAACCCAAGGCCACTAAGATTTTCTGTTCTTTGTTTTATTCTAGAATTTTCATAGTTTTAGGTGTGGCACTTTGATCGGTGATCCATTTTTACTTGGACCTTATATGAGCTGTGATTAAGGATCATGGGCAAGGGTGCTGCCGCCTCTTTTCCTCTTTCTCCTACTACTCCCTCCACTGCCGCTCTTGTTCCTCTTCCTCCCCTCTTCCTCATCCCGTTCTTTCCTTTCCTCTTCCTTCTTTCCCTGCTCCTCCTCCTTACCTTCTTTTCCTCACTTCTTTCTCTTTCTCATCTTCCTCCTCCTCATTCCCCGTTTCTCTTCTTTCTCTTCCTCTTTTCCTTTTTGCAAATGGATATCCATGTTCCAACACCATTTGTTTGTTTTGTGGTTTTTTTTTTTTTTATAGCATCTGGAAAACAATCTTTAATTTCCCTCTTTCTACAGCCCCTTGTCACCTGGGAACAAAGACCATCAATTCTGAGATTTATGAGGCAAATCTAGGCCCTTCATTGGTTGCCTGTACTTTGGATCAGTGAAGAATTTCATCTGTCAGTGAATTTGCTGCATGGTAACAGTTGTTGAATTTTCTTCAGGCAGATCTTTCATGAGTGGCTTGGGCCATCCCCTTGGTGGTAAGAGAGCACTCACTCTGAGTTCACATGAGATCTGGTCATTTGAAAGTGTGTGGTACGTCCCCTCTATTCTCTTTCTTTCTCTCTTACTCCTGCTTGCACCATGTGAAGTACCTGCCCCTGCTTCACCTTCCACCAGGAATAAAAGCTCCCTGGGGCCTCTCCAGAAGCAGATGCCTGTATGCTTTCTGAACAGCCTGCAGAACTGTGAGCCAATTGAACCCTTTTTCTTTTTTTTGTTTTTGAGACGGAGTTTCGCTCTTGTTACCCAGGCTGGAGTGCAATGGCGCGATCTCGGCTCACCGCAACCTCCGCCTCCCGGGTTCAGGCAATTCTCCTGCCCCAGCCTCCTGAGTAGCTGGGATTACAGGCACACGCCACCATGCCCAGCTGATTTTTTGTATTTTTAGTAGAGACGGGGTTTCACCATGTTGACCAGGATGGTCTCGATCTCTTGACCTCGTGATCCACCCGCCTCGGCCTCCCAAAGTGCTGGGATTACAGGCTTGAGCCACCGCGCCCGGCTACCCTTTTTCTTATAAATTACCCAGTCTCAGATATTTCTTTATAGCATGTATTTGGCTATCAAATTATTTGTGTTTTCATATAAATTTTAGAATCAACTTTTCAATTTCTGCAAAAAAGTCTCCTGGGATTTTGGTATATATGGTCATGAATCTCTAGATCAATCAGGGGAGAATTTACACCTTAATAATATTGAGTCTTACAATCCATAGGCATGGTTTATGTCTGTTCAGATTTTCTTTAACTTCTCTCAGCAATATTTTAAATTATTCAATGTACATATCTGTACATCTTTTGTGAAAATTTTTCTAAAGCATTTCATGATTTTTAATGCTCTTAGAAACAGCATTTAAAAATTTTTCAACTTATAACTATTCCTTGGAAGTATGTAAAATACAAAAATGTTGTATATTATTCTTGTTTTCTATAGCCTTGCATTTTCTGCATCTATTGAAATGATCAAATGGATCTGTAATTTTATTCCCTTTGCTTATTCTTGCTACCAGTAATTTGAATCTTATTTTTTTTTTCCTGGTCAGTCTGGCCAGAGGTTTATCAAATTTATTGATCTTCTCAAATAACCAGCTTGGGCTTTACGCCATAATGTTCTCCTTTCTTTTTCCCGGTTCTGATTTAATTTTTGTGATTTCCTTCCTTTTCTGCTTGCTTTGGTTTTAGTTTTCCCTCCTTGTTCTCATGTTTTAAGAAGTAAACTCAGGTCATTAATTTTAAACCTTTCTTTATTTCTAATATAATCCTTTAATTCTACATATTTTTCTTTATTTGCATTTCATAGATTTTGGTACAGTATTTGTTTTCTCATTCTGATTTAATTAAAAATACTTTGTAATTGCCTTTCTGATTTCTTCTTTGTCCCATGGGTTATTTAGAAATACATTGTTTCATTTCCAAATTACTGGGTATGTTCCAGATTTTTTCCTGTTATTTGTTTCTGATTTAATTATCTGGTAGTCAGAGAAGATACTTTGTATGATTTTAATCTTTTTGAATTTATTGAGACTTGTCCAATGACACTGAATAAGATTTATTTAATAAATGTTCTGTGGACCCTTGAGAAGAATGTTTATCTGTTGTTTGGTGAAATGTTCTGCAAATACCAATGATATCAAGTTGATTATAATGTTTTTCAAGTTATCTTAATCTTATTTTTTGTCTACCTATTCTATCAATTATTGAGAGAGGAGTGCTGAAGTCTTGAGTGTGATTTTGGGGTTGTTTATTTTTCCTTTCACCTCTGTGAGTTTTTGCTTAATGTTGTTAGAAACCCTACTATTAGGTACATAAACGTTTTGGTCATATCCTCTTGATTAATTGATTCCTTTATGAAATGACCTTTTTTATCTATGGCAAGATTTTTTGTTCTGAATTCCATTTTGTCTGATATTAATAAATCTACACCCACTTCATTTAGATTAGGGTTAGCATCATATATCTTTGTTCCGTGTCTTGCTTATAACCTATTGTGCCTTTATATTTAACATGGATTTCTTATAGGCACCAAGTAATTGGGTTTACTTTTTTGTTCCAATTTGACAATTTTTTACATTTAATGTGAATATAGGTCTGTTTGAGTTTAACTCTACCATTTTGCTGTCTGTTTTCTATTTTTTCCATTTAGATTAACTATCTCTTATGATTTCATTTTCTTTTATAACCTTATTAGATTTTTCCCTCCTCTATTCCTCCTCCTCCCCACCTTCCCCCTCTTTCTTCTTCTCCTTCTCTGCTTTCTACTTCCCCTTATCCATATCCTCCTTTTCTTTTTAAATAAATTGTTGCTTCATGGTCCATAGTGTACCTGCTCAGGTTAGTGGCAGAAGTTTCTCTCTCTCTCTCTATTTATTCTCTTTTATTCTCATATCTCATTCCCTTTATCCTTCTCACCACTAATATGTTTCATGGATATTTTTTGTTTATATATGTCCTTGCAAATATGTATATCTGTTTTGTGTGCATATATTTTTAATTTAGATAAATGACATTGTGTAATTTGTCAGACTCTGTTCTTATTTTTTGCACCAAAGAGTATACTCTTACAATCAATTTATTTCTTCTGACTGCTATGTAACACTCAGTAGTAGTATTTCACATGTTTTACCTGTCTACTCTCTGAGTGATGATCTTTCAGGTTACCTACAATTCCCTGACTTCACAAATAATTCCCTTATAAACCTAGATTAGCTTTTTGGGGGAAATGCATATCCAGGATCATAATAGCTGAATTATAGAGCGTGCATATACTTAATTTGACTAAGTGGTGGGGGATGTTCCCTAGAATGCCTCCACCACTCAATAATCCTGCCATATGAGAGTTTCCTATATCCCTGCAAATCTTGTTGTTTATCCAGCTTTCTAATTTTTATTGATACAAATTGCATAAGGGACATTTCTCTGGCTACTAATAATTTTGAGCAACTCTCCAAATACTTTTTCTCTTTCTGTGTTTCCTCTTTTGAAAATTGCCTGTGCACAAATATCCTTTGCTTACTTTTCTCATGAATTTTCTCTTTTTCTTGTTGATTTGTAATTTTTGTATCTTTTCAGTATTAATCTGGTGTCAATTTCAGACATTGTGAATACCTTCTATTATTTATTTATATTCTCCATAGAGCCCTTCATTGAATAGAAATCTTTAAAAAAAATATAACTTATCTTTTCCCAAATTGTGCTTTTAGTTTTTTTGTGTGAAATTATTCCTCATATCTAAGTCATAAAGATAAACTTCTACATATTCTATTAACTTTAAATTTTTTAATCTTCTATTAACTTTATTGTTCTTCTAAAAACTTTATGTTTTGTCTTTCACATGTGTTTTTAATCCATATAATACCACCTTTGTATATGATATTAAGTAAAAGATCCAGTTTTCTTCTTCTACATATGATGAACTGATTTTCTCAACGTGATATACTTGACAATTTGTAGTGAGTTGATTCGTCATATTCTACGGTCTGTGAAGTCCTTTTATATATGTATCTGTAAGGGTCCTAGCAGGAAATAGAGTGTAAGCTGAAATGGGGTAACTGAGAAGAACTAAGGACTCCCTGGTTAAGGACTCCAATAAGGATGGTTAGGATACTCAGTAGCAACAGTGGGGAAGTCATATCTCCCACCCTCCAGCTCCTACCCACCGAGTATGAACAAGCAGGTGGAGGGAATGGCTATCACGCTCAGAAGAAGCTGTAGCTGGTGTTCTGGTCTTGGGCATATGAGCGCAGCCTGGCAGGGGAGAGCTAGGGCATAACTACCCTCTGCCTTCTTTTCTCCCCAACCTCCCTCCAGTGACTCTCTTTGGCCAAACTCAACAGGGAATCACAGGGTAAGTAAGTATAGTTAATGCAATGCAAGGAGGCCAGCCTTTCATATGAAGCCAGGAAGGGTGGAGAAAGGAATGCGAAGGGGCAAACTGAGAGTATCCAGTGCAATATATGTGACAGTGTGAGGGTGTGTCTCCGTGCTCCCTGTTCTACGACAGTGCCTCTATCTGTTAATGACCAGTATTACAGTGTGTTTATCATCTTGGTTTTATAGCATGTTAATATCCGAAAGAGTGAGGTTCTCCTCTTTTATTTTTTCCTTTATGAAGATTTAATATTTTTAGGTTAACTGCATTTGAATTTCTCCATGTACATTTTAGAGTAAGTGTATTGCATCCTCAAGAAATCAACTGGTATTTTGATTGGCTTCGTATTATATCTTTATACCAAGTTTGGAGGAGGGGCATGTTTTTAATGTTAAGTCAGCTCATTCATGCACAGGACTGTCTCTCTACTTATTCATATAATCTTCTATGCCCTATATTAGTGTTATACTCTTCTACATAGAGGTCTATTGTATTCTTGCTTACATTAATTCCTAGATAATTGGTTAAATTAAGCACTTATCTTATATCTTGTTTTCTTGGTTAAATTAATTCCTAGATTAATTCCTAAATTTCTACATTGCAGATACTAATAATGGTGCACATCTTAGTGAGTGCCTTCTGTGTGCAGGCCCTGTGTCGGGTGCTACTGATACAGTAGTGAGCATGACATGGTCCCTGGTTTCCCAGACCCAACACTGCAAAGACAGACAGCACACATGTAAACAGACAAATGTACGACCACACATTGTGTTGAGTGCTCCGAAGCAAAGGCCCAGCTTTCCTCCCTGGCCTTCTGCCTTTTTTGTGTCATTTCTCAGTGCTCTGTGCCACTGCTCTTACAAAGATCCAGGCCAGATGTCAGGAGACAGGATTTCCAGTCCGGAGTCTGATTCTATCTAGCCAGTTTGTTCATCTTTAGAATGAAGGGTTGCACTAGTCGGTTGTTTTAAGGCTCTTTAGCAGCATCCATCTTCCTCCCTCCCTCCTGCCCTGCCTTTCTTCTTTCATGATTGAGTGTGAAAGTAAGAACAGCAGTACCTGGGGAAGGGAAACTGCTCTGTCTAGTTTTAAGTGCTATAGGAATACTCAGATGTCAAAGTACCTGCCACCATAGAATGTGCAGGTGTGGACCTTAGGAGGAGTCCATGCTAGAGGTGTACAATTGAGGGATACCACTTGAAGTCCTGATGTGAATGAGAGCACTTGGAAAGAGTGTACGCAGAAGAAGAGGAGAACACAGCCTGAGGGGCTCAGACATTTAAAGTAAGAAGAGAGAATGGTCTTTCAGAGGAAACTTGCCACAGGATTAGCATTACAGGGTAAAAAGTTTTAAAATGCCTATGAAGGCACGTTGGAAGTTTATTTAATGACCATAATCAATCTTTTAGAATCCTTTCTACATCATCCTTACTCTGGAAAAAAAGCCGGTCAAATTGATGACCTTCTATGATTTCAAAAGTATAGCACTGATTTTTAATGAGTTTGCTTCTAAGATGTTAGAGCAAGCAAGCTTTTTGCTAGCTGCCTTCATTTTCCCATTTATAAAATGGTCATAAGGAGTCTTATTTGATGAGGTCATGGTGAGGGTGAAACTAGATTCTGGGAAAGTAAGAAATTTCTGCAGAATTAGGAAATCCTACTGTTATTCTTTACGATAATACTATGGGTTAAATTTGCTTTCTGTCTTTGACCTTTTTTCCCCATTCAGTGACTAACTTTTTTATAAATGAATGTTCATTCCATTCTCATATAGCTCTTCTGTCCCAGTTTCTCTGGGTTCCCCACACCCACCAACTGGGAGATCAGAAAGATACCATCTGCTGATTAATAAACAGACATGTATTTCTTCATAAGTTGATTGAATCAGGGTGTCTCTTGACCCTAAATCTGAATGTTCACACATTCCATCACATATTCCCTTATCAGAGGCTCTGTGGCTGGGATGAATCACATCTGAGCTGACCATCCTTTCTGGAATCCATGGGCTGCAACATGTGTGAGTTCAGCTGAAGTAGACACCTGCCACCTACTGAGAACAGGGATGGCTCCTGGCGATCACATCTTACAGTCTACAGGGGCCGCTGATCAATAAGGGCTGAGGATTGTGGATGGAATATCTACTGAGCACCCCACCTGCTCAGTCCTAGGGTGGAGGGTGTGGACGGTTGAATAAAAACAATCAGGAGACTGGGTCCTAGTTGCTCAGGAGGAAAGAAGGTAGCTGAGGATGGTGGCAGGTTTGGGGTGAAAACTTAAGGCATACACGGGCAGATTTTAATTTCTGTAGACTAGATTTTGGGTCCAGATTTTGGGTCTAGCAGCCCACAACTCCCCAAAATGAATTAATGCTCTGCCTTAAAGATCCAAAAATGTCTCAAGTCTCTCTGAGCTGATTGACTTCCGTTGGCTCCCCTCTCACTCTGAAGCATGTTTATTTCTCTGGGAGTTGCAGGCTCTCATGTTCTCATGGCTTGGCGAGGGCCTGGGTCTGCACTCCTCCAAGTGGAGATGAAGAGCTGCAGATTTCTCTGGGCTCCGTGGCCATCTTCCTTGCATTCTTCATCCCCCAGCTGGGTGTCCGAGAGACATTAATAAGGGGGGATTGTTTGCCCTTCCTTCCTTCCTCCCTCCCTCTTTTCTTTCTTTTCTCTTCCTTCTTTCTTTCTTTCTTTCTTTCTTTCTTTCTTTCTTCTTTTTTTTTTTTTTTTTTTTGAGACGGAGTTTCGTTCTTGTTACCCAGGCTGGAGTGCAATGGCGCAATCTCGGCTCACTGCAACCTCCGCCTCCTCAGTTCAGGCAATTCTCCTGCCTCAGCCTCCTGAGTAGCTGGGATTACAGGCACGCACCACCATGCCCAGCTAATTTTTTGTATTTTTAGTAGAGACGGGGTTTCACCATGTTGACAAGGATGTTCTCGATCTCTTGACCTCGTGATCCACCCGCCTCGGCCTCCCAAAGTGCTGGGATTACAGGCTTGAGCCACCGCGCCCAGCTGGCTGGCTTTCTTTCTTTCTTTCTTTCTTTCTTTCTTTCTTTCTTTTCTTTCTTTCCTTCCTTCCTTCCTTCTTTCCTTCTTTTCTTTCTTTCTTTCTCTTTTCTTTCTTTCTTCCTTCTTTCTTTCTTTCTTTCTTTCCTTCTTTCTTTCTTTCTTTCTTCTTTCTTTCTTTCCTCTTTCTTTCTTTCTCTCTTTCTTTCTCTCTCCCTCTCTTTCTTTCTTTCCTTCTTTCTTTCAACAGAACGAAGCACAAAGCCAAGAGGAGTCAGTCATCCTTCTGCCTAAAAGTTTATAGGGGCAAAAAATCCTGTTGTGAGGAATATGTGAGAAGCACACCCATATTAACGAGTGTGCACAGCACTTCCACTTCACATACAATACTCTCATGCCCAGAAAGTTTAAAGTGCTTCTCCAATGTCTTGCAGAAAGTCAGTGATAGGATTGGGATTAAAAGCCATGTGCTCTTTCTCCCACTCTGAGCCTCCACCCTATAAAGCAGGGAAGACTCAGAGCAGACGAAGAAGGAGGCTGTGTGGCCTCGTAGGTCTGGGCATGCACCTGGGGCAGGTCTGGACAGAGCCTGGAGCTTGTGGTTATTCTCTTCAGGGCCCCCACTTGACTTACTGGGGGCTCCGGACAGTCCCTCCTTGCTTTCTGTTTTAGCCTGTTCTCCTGGAAGATGGGCTTTTCAGAAATGCTACCAGGAACATAACAGGGCAGATCTGGAGTGGCAATGGGGGGCTGTGTCTGTTTTGTATGTCTAGGCTCTCCAGTCCAGCTCCATGCTGCACACCCAGCACGGAAAGCAGAATCTGAAAACCAGTGGGTGGTAAGTGGATATTACTATTATAGATGGAACTGAGGCTTGAGGGTCAGACAGATCTAAATTTAGAGCCCCAATCTACCAATTCTTAGTTGTACAACTTACATAAGCTCCTTTCTCAGACACAGTTTCCAAATTTGATTTACACACCAACCCTTGTGAAGAAGGCATATTAGAGAACTAAGAGTCAGAGAGAGGGAATGGCTAAGCCAATGTAATACTAATCATATGAAGGGAATAGGTAACAGCTGATTTAGTTCGGATTCCTTGCCAGGCACCATGTATTAATCCACACCTAAACTTATACTAGCTCTCTGAGGGAAATGCCATGCTTGTCCCATTTTATAGATGAGGAAACCGAGGTCTAAAAAGAGTAAGTGCTTTTTTGGTATTGTGTATGTCCCTTAAGTGTTTCTTGAGTCAGGCAAAGAAATCTTTCCCACTTTACAGATGAGAAGCTGAAGCATAGATAGGAAGATAAACAATGGGTCTAGGGTCACCCAGTAAGGTGTTAGTGGAGGAGCTGGCTCTGAGTCCAGACCTCCTGGCTCACAGCTCAGGGTTCTGTCACTGCCTATACTTGCTGGGCCCAGCCAAGCCCAAGGAGGGCATCCTGCCCTGGGGTGGTGCACTCCTAGACCAGCCTCACCCCTCCTACCAGAGAAGCATGGGCCCATCCCCTGCCAAACAGCCTGTTGCCCAACTTGTGGGCAGGAGCCAAGCCTGGCAGTCTTTGGTGGGCATCCAAGTCAAGTTGCTCTTTCCTGTGCTGAGTTTAGCATGCAGCATGGCTTCATCATCCAAATATGTCCTGCCAGACAGCCCTCAGATGCTGGCCAGCGGGACATTTGGTGGCCCAAGAGAGCTTGGCGCTAATTAAGCCCAGCTGACATAAATTATGTCTCTCATTAAGAGGAAGTCCAGCCATTCTTTGGAAGGGGCAAGAGGCGGGGAAGGCAAGGAGCCTCCCATTGAAGGACTGAGTTCCACAAGGGATGTAATTGTCCAAATTGCTCTGGCCCTCTCTGTGCATCTGAAGAGTGAGGAGGCGACACCCAGAGATCTCTGATTATTCCTGCCAAACTAGAGGGCTGTCCTGCTACTTTCATGTGTGTGTGATGTTGTCTTTCCTTTCTGCCTGGAGCACCATCAGGGGCACGTCTCCAATTCTGTGATGCAGTGCCCTAAGAATCACCTGACTTCGGTGAGGTAAGAGAAAGTCCTTTCCATGAACTAAAGAACTCCCCAAGGGCTGCTTTGATAGCTAGAACTTTTGTAGCAGAAGGCTTGGATTCACCTTGAAACAGAGTAAAGCCCTTGAGGAGGGGAGTGCATCTTAACTAAGCTGGGTCACTTGTTGACAGATGGGTAGGAGGGAGCTTGTCAGGGTCTGTTTTATCGTAAGAGCAAATTTGAGCTGTCAGTGATGGTCAGCTGTGCTCAGATGAAACTGGAAAATGCTGGGTCAGTTTGAAGACAAATGATATCAGCCTTGCAACTCTGGCTTTCCTAAGCATGCATCAACTTAAACGCCCATGTATTTATTAATACATTCGCTCATGCACTCAGCATAGGAAGCACCAGCTATGTGCCAAGTACTATTCTAGGTACTGGAAATATCAATGAATCTGACTCAATCATTGTTTTATTCAGAGCCATAGTCTACTGAGAACAAGCATTTGAAAACTGATTCTAAAATGTGTGATAAATCCTGTACCAATGATATGTGCAAGATCCTCTGAGTGGAGGAAGAAATTAGGGATTCTGACTTGGGGGGCGGGAAGGGGACAGGCAGGCTTCCCAGAGAAGGTGGCTTCTCCGCAGTGCTTTGGAGAATAAATTGAGAATATTGGAGAGGGCAGTTGGAGCAGAGGAGAGGGCATGAGCAAAAGTTGAACAAGTCTAAATGGATGCCATGGTCAGAGAACAGCAAGTCGTTTCATGTAGCATGAGGGAGGCTGCGTGGGCAGCATTGCCAGGGGCAGGGCAGGTTATGCAGGTGAGGCTGGGGTTTGGGCGATTCAGATGATGTCCCACCTGTGAGGGACTTTGGTTCATTTCAGTGATTTTCTACAGTCCCCAATCCTGTCTGTGCATCAGAATTACCTAGGAAGCATTTATAAAATGCAAATAGCCAGTCTTATTCCCGAGATCCTGATTTAGCTGGTCTGGTGGGGGTCAGGAATCTGCATTTTTAAACAAGTTCTCCCAGGTAATTCTGAGGCAGTTAGCCAACACTTTAGAAATGTTTTAAAAATCTAAGATGCTGATACATGCAATGGAGAGAAATAAAGAGCAGAGGAGGAGACAGAGAATGCTGGGGGGAGGGAGTGACACAACTTTAAATGGCGTGGTCAGGAAAGGAAGACCTGAAGGAGTGAAGGAGGTAGCCATGGGTAGATCTGGGGAAAGATCACTCCAGGTGGAGACAACAGCAGATGCAAATGTCCTGAGGCAGGGCTGACTGATGTCCTGAAGGCCAGTGTTGCTGGAACACAGGGGATGAGGTCAGAGAGGTAATGGGAGCAGGCTGTTTGGAGAGGGCTTACTCCTGGCCTTTTTGAAACCATTGATTTAATCGAACTCATCCACCATTTAGAGAGAAAACAGGCCTGGAAAAGGGACACTTTAATAAATGCATCTTCTCTGTGTCCCTCTTTTGCTCAAGGCTGTGTACTGGGCAGTGTGGCTGGGTGGTATAGAAAGGCATAGAGATGAATCGAATACAGACCCTGTGTTCCCAGGGATCCCAGTCAGGGAGGGGCACAGGCTCATGCAATCCTTTCCAATAGAAATGCATGCTGCTATGCTGATTCCAGCTCCAACAGAGCTAGCAGTTGCAGTTTGAGGTGGTTGTGGAGAGAGGTGGGCATGCAACTGAGCAGACTGGGAGAAAGTAGCTCCTTGAAGTTGGGGGTGAGGAGTGGGTCTGATTTCAACAGACACAGCAGGAAGGACTTGCCTAAGGAAACAGAACAAGTGCATGGCTGAGATTGAGCCAGAATGGATGTCTGTGGTTTGTGGGAGGCAGCATGAGGGTAGGGGGTCACAAAGTCCTGGGTTCTGAGCCTGGCTCAGCCTTGACATTTGAGACCAATGTGGGTCACATGGCTTTACCTCTTTGGGTCTGTCTGGTCTCAATTCCTCATCTTTTCCGTGGGATCAATCCCTACTCTGAATATTGGCTATGAAAATTAATGAAGTAATGCATGGCTATGTGTCTACCAGCCCAGGGCTTGGCATGCAGTAAATGCTCGGGAAGGGAATGTTGCATCACTCCCAGCCTAATTTGATCTGTTTTTCTCCCCACATACAACACCACGTTCTGTCTTTATGGAAGCCACCACGGGCAAGCTGCCACCCAAATGTCTCCCATAACAATTCACAAAGCCCAATCCCATTGGCCAATTGAGCTTCGTATCTCAACTACACCCTGAAGGTGGCATTAATATTGCCTCATTTCATGGGTTAGGGGAGGTGGGAAGTGGGTAGCATCATCCTTGAAGGAGCCAGGGCTTCTCTGTGTTTTTTCTTCTTTACCATGTTGACTTTCATGGCTAGGCCAAGGACACAGACCGCTGAAGAGGCTTAAGAGCCAAAGGGAGCTGCTGAATAGGGCCTGGAGTGGGGGAAGGTCTCCCAACCCCATTCACATGGAGGGCTCCTTGGTGACACTAGTCATTTTTCCCTGCCCCCTCTGTCCCGCTTGGGCTCCCAGTATGGCCATGCCCCGGCCCTACTCTCTGGGTTCAGCCTGGTGTGCTCTGCCTGGCCTAGAATAACCAGTCAGCAGGGACCTCATTCTAAAGTGATTTAGGTTCCTGGGGAGGGGGTAGGCTCACACATACAGGTTAACACTTTCTCTGCCAAGGAGGGAACATTTCTGAAGCAAGTTCTTTGTTCTGTTGATCATTACTTCTTTCAGTAAGCCCTTCCATAGGTCTCTTTGGCACTGTTCCCTGGGTTGACACTGGGGATAAAGAGCCAAGTTAGACCTAGACCACCACCTCTGAGGAGGCAGACGTGGAGACCCAGAATCACCAGCTGTGCTGGAGGACTGTGAGAAAGCAAGCCCAGGGCATGCAGAGATGAATTCTAGGCCAAGCAACATTCCCTCTCAGTCAGCACAGTCATTCATTTGTTCATTCAGCCAATACTCACCGACACCTGCTGGGCTCTGTGGGCTGGGCCCTGGGGAGGCAGAGATAACTCAGATCATTTTTAAATTTTTAAAAAATCTCAGACCTTGAGGTGGTGGGGGATGGGCAGACATAATCAACTCTGAAATAGGCCATTAAAAAGAGAGCGGTAGGAAATTGAGGGTGGGATGGTGCAAGCACTTTCCTGGGAGGAGGGTTAGAGCAGGGGGTAGGGGGACAGCTCCTAGGACTTAGACCTTGTAGAAGAAAAAGCTTTTGACTACTTGGAGCTGTGATGATGGGCTCCTAGGGAACCACATTTTCCACCTGCCGGGTGTCCTGGATAATTCTTGTTTAAACAATCTGGGTTTCAGTTGAATGAATATATCAATTATTGACTGACTTTTGTGTTTATTATATAATATTCTTTTCACTAAAGGTGATAAGTGTTCAAACCTTCTAACATTTGATTACTTTGATCAAGCTTTTTGGAAGAAGAAATTAAATAAGAATAGGTTATTTTTTAGACACTTTTTCTTATTTCTAATTCAGAAGCATCATTTTTATACTTAGATCTACATAGCCAGGGGCTAGTTTGACCCCTTCACCCAACCGCAATGTGTCTGAGGAAAGATTCTGTCCTCAGTCATCTCCCCTGAAGCAGGGTAGGAGTAGGGTGGGAGTGGATAATCAAAGAGCCCTCACCAGGTGGATGGCTGGGTGGAGTTAGCATTCTCAGCTTGAGATGACCCAGGCCTCTAAGAAGTTTAAGGATCAGGGAGTCTTGGCTATATTCGTGGTTAAGGACAAGGGATTTTGAATCAGCTATAGCTGGGTTTAGTCCATTGCTCAGTTACATATATCTGGGCAAGACGATTAACTAATGTACCTGTGCCTTGTGCAATTTCTATAGGATTATTGGGAGCATTATACGAGCTAATGTAAAGCACTCAGCCCTGTGTCTGGCATTTAGTGAAGCCTCGAGAAAAGGTGACTGATAAATTAATAGCAGTGGTTGGAGGATCTCAGCTCTGCAATGGATATGACTTTTGGGACCAGGAACTTCATAGCCCCTGAGATCCTGTTAGCTCCAGGACCGTCATCCAACTCTCCCTTCCCACTGACAATTCATACCCACCTGAGCAGGTGTGATCAGGGGCCAGAAGCTGAAGTGCTCAAAAATCCTAGTAATACTATGAATGAAGACGATGTCAGCCCTGGGGCTGCCTGTGAGGATCTGAGCCTGCCCCCACCCCATGCCACCCCAAAGCTAGCAGCACCTCTTTGGCTACGTACTTCAGAAAAGATCTGGAGCTCTACTTTCCTGCCCAGGGTCCCTGCTCCTTTAAAAGACCCTGTCTTCTCATCTTCAGTCTGCTGGTTCTATCCATTACCCCTGAATGGAAATTGAAGCTTAATTTTTCTTGCTTGAAGCCATTAACACTCTGGGCTCTTGACAGGAAACATAGCTCAGCTTTAATTAGCCACAGCAAGCTCCCTGCATGAGCTTCTAGCATAGCCCAGGGACTTCAAAGATAAAGGCTTCTCCATTCTCGCTAATCACAGCTATTAATGAGCCAATTAAGGCAGACTGGGGCCAAGGCAGGCAGCTCTCTTAGAACCTTAGGCAGACAGCTCTGTCCTGCTGCCGGGAAGCTCCTCCCCCTACAGAGCTGGAATCTGGTGTCCTTGGGAGCAGAATGACTGGGATTTGATGTCCCATCTGGGTTGGGACCCCAGGTCTGCACCTTTTCTGCTGTGAGTCCTAGGACTGAATAAATGTCCATTCTGAGATGCTTTCTACAATAAAAATTAATAATGCTATTTTCATGAGGAGCTATTATTATAACGGGAATATAGGTCAGAGTTTCTCAGACTTGAGCGTGTTTCAGAACTACCCTAAGGCCTCATTAAAACTCTTGACTAGGCTCTACCCTGAGTTTCTGATTCAGGTGTTCTTGGAGGGGTGGTGTGCAAGAATTTGCATTTTTAACTTGTTCCCGGATGATGCTGATGATGCTGGCTTTTGAAAAGCCCTACTCCAGACTACATAAGGGGTTGTACAAATATGAGCTATTACTCGAAGATTTTCATTGTAGTTCCCTCTACAAATGTCTCCCCACCCCTTTCCTTAATCTATGTCTCCTACGACAGCTTCCAAGAGCTTCCCATCTGGGCTATCAACACTTGGACACCCCAGCCTTTGTCCCTGTGTGGCACCCTGATCAGATATAACACTCCAGGTATGCTCAGTCCTAGGCAGAAATTGGCAGGACTACTTCTTTGCCCAATTTTGATACCAAGATTCTAAGTCCTGACACTGACATCTTAAGTTTCCAGCATCTTCCCTGGAAGGACAAATGCACTGGGACCTCTGATTCCAGAGAAAGCAGACAGCATGGAGCCTTTAGAAGTCTTTTTGGCAAATGAGCTGCATGGTGGAGGCTGGGAAGATGGAAATGTGCAGAGGGTAGGGCATTCATCGTTGGAGGCTACGCTTATTTCTCCTGAGCATTACAGTGTGGGGAGCATAAGCAATGGGATGGTGGTAGGACAGTGCATGTGGTTAAGGGGGGATTGATTAGAAACTGATGGCCTAACTAATGTCTAACTAAAGTCCTTCATGCTGCATTCTGCTGCTTCCTTGGGCAATAGGGATACATACTCATACATATTTCAACTACTGCCCCCTGCTTGCAACGCCTGATAGAGTGACTCAGAGTCACGCTGAGCTTCTGGCTTTAAAGACAGGCTGTTGTGGTCAAAGAAGATAACAGTTGATGGACTTAAGATGTTGAGTTTCAGCTGGGGCTGTCTTCTCCTGGTCCTGACCCCTCATGCTGCTCACTCCCACCTCTGTGCCTTTTCCCACTCTGTTCCACCACCTCACACACCCTTCTTCCTACTCCCTCTTATTCACATCGAATTCAGCTTTCACCACCCATCGCAGATTTCTCAGAGAGCTTGTTCCTGAATACTGCCATTTGGATGATCTTTGCTTTATAGATAGCATAACTCAAAGTGTGTGCCCAGGTGCTTTGGGGATGTTATTGTAGAAGCTATAATGCAAGTGGGGTAGCCCTCGGGAATGTTAGGCTAGGTAAAGTAAATCTGGTGTCTTCTCTGCAGGATTTCTCAGAGCCTCAAATATGCTACTGTGGTTTGGGAAACTCAAGAGACATGTTTAACAAGCAGAATTTTCTAAACATGTCACCACAGCATGCATAATGTATTCTTTTCCCACAGAGAATCTTGCTTTGATGTGGAGGAAGTAGGCCCTGAAGGACAGATGACTTTAGAAAAGCTTCAGAGTCCAGCCAACTTGGGTTCCAATTTCGGAACCTGCATCTCTTCGAACCTGCCCTTTCATCTGTAAAATGGAGATAGTGGTCCTTACTTTGGCGAGCTGTTGGAAGATTTATGTGAGATGACATGAGAAGTGCCTAGCCCAGAGTGACGTATACAGTAGGGGCTCAATAAGTGTGTACTTTGTCCTCCTCCTTTTGCCCTTCCTAGTGGACTTTGACAATCTGAATCAAAAATGAACTGTACAAAGCAGGATGTGTTGCAAGTACATGGCATATGAGAGTGAAGGCACAGTCAAGTGCACAGAGTTGGAGGAATATGAGCTCGTAAGTGACCAGCGCAGTCTAAGCAGGCTTCCTGGAGGAGGTGGGTCTTTCCTGGATCAGCTTCTAAAGATTAGTTCTCCAGCAAAATCTTGGTGTTGGGGGGCAGGGCTTTGAGAACTGCACCTCCCTGTGAGCAAGCTATGGCAAGAATCCTTCTTTATATTTTCCTTTTCCACTGTGGGGCCCGCCTCCTCACTAAGTCCAACCCATGCAGCACTTGCCTTCTTGGCCATCATCTCCAGTTCACCAGGTGTGAGCCTTAGAGTGGGGCCCTCCTGGCTTGTGGAAGTACAGTCGGCAGAGCCTCTCTGGCTGCCTGCAGAAGCCTTCTGTGCTCGTGCCCTCTGGAAGCTGTGGGCAAGCAGATCGCCAGGACCCAAACAATCTGGGGTGCTGCTTTCGGCCCTGCCTACACTAATCCTGTCCACAGGTTGAGGGAGAAGAGATGGTTTTGCAGATTTTCTCTCTGAGATTCCTTATCACCTCCTGCTCCCTGGCCCCCAGCAACCAACCATTTCAGGAAACCTCACTTTGAACCACGCACAATGGCTCCTAGGTCCGTTAATCTCTGCAATATACCTAAAACAAGGATTATAATTCCCATTTTATGAATGAGAAAACAAAGGCTCAGTTTAGCTTGAAAACAAGCCTGTTTGGCCCAAAATCTAAGCTTTCTCCACGAATGCCATGAAGCTTGGATTTCCCTTAGCACCTTCTCTAGTTTACCGGGCATGTCACCACCTCCAGAAAGCCGCCCTAGTCATCACCCAAGGCCGCGCTCATAACCCCTTCTCCTGAGCATCTGGAGTTGGAACTACATTGCTCAGCTCCCTTTGGTCCATAGTTCTGGGCAGAAAAGGACTGGGTTAATGTCCTGCCACTGTATCCTAGTGCTTAGAGCAGCACACATATTAATCTTCATCTAGAGAAGGCACAAGGAAGTATGATTTTGAGACTACGTGGATATATCACGTACTTTGCATCCCTATCAGTCCTGAGTTGCTCAGTATCTTTCACATGGTCCACAGTTCTTCCCCCTCATCTGACACCACACATGGGTGTTTCTGGGCTGGACTCACAGGTACTCACTGACTCGACTTTCCAACGTGTCACCTGGTTTACCCTCCTGCACATCAGTTTGCTTCTGAGGTTTCATCAAGGCCTCCAAATATTCACGAGCAGACCCCTGTGGCTGGGCACACTCAGGAGGGGCCCTGTAAGATCTCGGCTCCAATTCTCTCCCCGTGAACTAGCTGCAGTTCAGCATGCCCACCTTAGACCCACCACCCACCAAAACTCACGTCAGTGAATAGCGGAGGTGGCAGGGAAGTTATGAAAACCATGTGACAGGTAAATGGCTGTTTCTGCAACTTTCTTAGGTTTCAAAGGAAGAACAGAATGCTTTGCTCCAGCATGTGGGCTGGGAATTCAGGCTTTGCAAGTGCTTTCCAGAACACATGGGGAAGAGCAGACCCTAGCAGGATTCTGCTTTTCCCTTTAGTGGAGTCCAGCTGGGCCTCTCTGCCTGCGGGACTGAGACTATTCATAGAAAGGGCTTCATCCAAACATAATGTTGTTACCCTGTGTGAAGAGGGGACATGCAAGTGAGTTCTGATTAGAAATAACTTCTCCTTTCAACCCCCAGGCTGTTATAACTTTAAAATAAGTCTCAAATCTGACTCTTTTCACCGTTCACATCAGTATCTCCCAGGTCCAAGCCACTGTTGTCTCTTGCCTCATCTGCTGCAGTAGGCTTCTAACTGGCCTCCCTGCTACCAGCCTTTCCTACTACAAACCGCTCTCTATGCAGCAGCCATGGTGTCTTCTTGCCATTATAAATCAGATCATGTCCCTCCTATGCTTGAAACCCTCAAACAGATCACTCAAGCCAAGGAGTTCGAGGCTGCAGTGAACTATTACCGTGCCACTGCACTTTGGCCTGGGCAACAGAGCAAGATTTTGTCTCTTAAAAAAAAAAAAAAAAACCAAACCAAACAAAAACTCTGAATAGCTTCCAATTGCAATCTTTACCATGCCTTAAGTCACCTTGCTTGTGTCTTCCCATTGTCACGTCTTCTCTTCTGTCTCATTCTCCATGATCCAGCCGTAGTAGCCACTTTCTTGTTCCTTGAACAAACTAATCTCAGTCAGTTACTTTTGCCTTTGTGCTCTTCTGGAAGACTTCTTCCAGATCCTCTCATGGCTGGCTGCTTTCATTGTTCAAGCTCAAATATCGCTTCTTGGAGAGGCCTTTACTGACCGTTCTACAGAGTAGCCTCTGTTATATCTGCTGTTCTATTGTTTTGGCGCCAATCATCCGTATATCAGTAAATTTTATGTATTTGCTTCTGTGTTTCTTTTCTGCGGTGATCTCAGTCTGTCACCTGGCTACAATCTAAGCTCAGTGATGGCAGAGATGATGTTGGCTCTCTTTACTGACCTATCCCCAGTGCCTCTAGCACTCCTGGTGCTGAACACTTGATAGATAAATATCTGTGAATGACTGCATGGAGTGGCATCTCAGCATACAAAACCTTATGGAAGAAGACCTTTGTGGGCTTTCTGGGTGAGCCATAAATGATGGGTAGGGTTTGTGCAGGTGGAGAGAATCAGAGAAGGTATCTCAGGAAGCAGGCTTGGCAGGGGGCATGAGTTGAATGGTTGGAAGGAGAGAAGAGTAAAAGAGAGAGCAGCCCAGCATTAGGGAGGCTGAGTGCTCAGCAGAGATGGAAATAAGGTTAGTTCTGCACCCGGGCCAGCGGCAGGGGTGGGGGGACACAGGTGGCAGGGAAGGGGCGGGCTCTGGATGCCCTTGAAAACCAGACAGGAAAGCTCCTTGCACCCTTTCCTCTGCCCCCTGCCATCTCTGCACGGTTTCCAAATCCATTTCCTGCATCTTTCTTTTTTGCAGACATATTGTATTATTTCCATTTGAAAAGGTAGATGGGAGCCACAGGAATTTATAGAGTCACATAATATCCACAACAGCAAATGGAAATGAAGCTCACCTCTGTTGAGGCTAAGCAATACCCTTGCCAATACGGGGTCTTTGCCAATACGGCTCACACAGAGAAGCCAGGGCAAAATTTGTCTGGATGGGCAGGAATAGCAAGTTATAGAATCTTTGCCCACAAATGGCTTAAATGGAAACCAGCTACAGAATCCTTGAGTCACATACTTTCCCAACGCACTGCTCTACAGACTCACAGAGGCCGTATGGTCCAGCCTCCTATGCCCTTTGGTCTCTGTCCAAAAAGACATCAGTTGCTCCTGGCACACCTCCAGAGATGGAAAGCTCCCTGCTCATGTCACTGGATGGCCCTGACTCTCAGAAAGCCTTCCTTTTCTTCATGATAAAATGGAGCCAGTTTCCCTAGAATTCTTCTCCCCAGACGACTCTCTGTTTCTGGGGCTGCCCACTCTGCCCCCAGGCAGCATGGTGGACATAGAATGGCAGCTGTCACACCTTCCAGGGCCTTCTGGCAATACCCACACTCTGGGCCTTCCACTGCGTCCTCAGTGTGGCTTCGGGGCCCTCCCCACGCTGAACACCTCCTCCAGGCTTGCCCCCCTCATCATCACTCTGCTTCCATTGCTTTGAGGAACATCTTCACAGCAGGGTGCCAGGTGCCACTGGAGGCAACTCCTACTTTGAGACCACACACAATGTTGCTGGTGGGAATATACCATGGTAAGCTGCTGTGGAAAACAGTATGTCAGTTACTCAAAAACTTAAACATGGACCCAGCAATTCCGCTTTTTAGTATGCGCTCCAAAGAATTAAAAGCAGGGACTCAGACACTTGTGCACCGATGCTCATTGCAGTGTTATTCACATAGTCAAAAGGCTGAAACAACCCAAATATTTATCAGCGGATAAGTGGACAAACATTATGTAGTATATACATACAATAGAATATGATTCAGCCTTAAAAAAGAAGAAAATCTATCATGTGCTACTACATGGATGAACCTTGAAAATATTACGCTAAGTTAGCCAGACACAAAAGAACAAATATCATGTGATTTCGCTGTTACAAGGTACCTACAAATTCATAGGGACAAAAAGTAGAATAGTGGTATGTGTGTGGGGGACAGTGAACAGGGAGTTATTGTTTAATGGATACAGAGTTTCTGTTTGGAATGGTGAAAAAGTTCTGGAAATGGATAATGGTGATGGTTGCACAACACAATGAATAGAGGTTTTTTTTTGTTTGTTTTTTTTCTTAAGACACAGGATCTCACTTGTCACCCAGGCTGGAGTGGAGTGGTGGGATCATACCTCACTGTAGCTTCAAAATCCTGGGTCAAGGGATCCTCCCACCTTAGCTTCCTGAGTGGCTGGGACTACAGGCATGGACCACCATGACTTGCCTGGCTAATTTTTTTTTTAGTAGAGATGGGGTCTTGCTATGTTGCCCAGGGTAGCCTTGGAACTCCTGGACTCAAGCAGTCCTCTTGCCTGAGCCTCCCAAAGTGTTGGGATTACAAGTATGAGCCCACCTTGACCTCCCAAAGTGCTGGGATTATAAATATGGTAAAATTTTAAAGATATATTTACCTAAATAAAAACAATTTTTGTAAATGGCCACACATATCTACCCTCTGTCTTTTGCCAAACATCAGTCAAACACCAGGCATTTATAAGGCGCCTACTAAGTACAGAGCCTGTCTTACACACCGTGGGCTGATGTGACTAGCAGTCGGGACTGCCCGTTTACACTCACAATAATAACCGAGCAATAACCAAGGTTAAGCAATTAACAAGGATTCTTTTGTGTAATCCACACAGCTTTCTCAAGTAACTATTATTGTACCAATTTGATAAATGGAACTGAGGCTAAGTAGCTTGCTTAGATTACATAGAGATGGGCTCAGGATTTAAATGTGAATGGCTGATTCTAGAGGCTAGGTTCTTAATCATTATACATACCTATTTCTTGAAATAAACATGGGAAATGCTTAAGAGCAAACACACACACACACACACACACACACACACACACACACACACTCTCCCTGAGGTGGTTCAACGGGTGAAATATGTGCAGAGGTTTCTTACAGAAGGGAGTGGGCATAACCCCACGAGTGGACAACTCTTCTCTCCTATCCCCTGCTCTTTCCTCAGTCAGTATTTGTTGAATGGTGCCTGTTGAATAACTATTGGTGTGTCCTGAAGTCAGATTTCCTGAAGAAGGTGGCCTTTCAGCTGGGTCCTTTGGTGTGGGGAAAAGAAAGGAAAGAGCAACTCACCCTGGACTTTGTCTGGAAGCCCGGGCTGACCTCCAGGCTGGGCTTTTGGAAGCTGGGTTCGTGTGCCCTCCTCCATCCCCAAGATTCCTTGTCGATGGCACCTATAGCATCGTGGGCTGAGCTTGTCAGTTCCTTGCCCAGCTAGATGGGCATTGTTGGCAGTCAGGGTGCCTGCCTAGTTGTCTCTGTGCCAAGTGCCCAGCCAGGAGCTGGCACAAAGTCGGCGCTCTGTGGCTTCTCACGGAACCGAAGAACAAACAAAGCAGGGGTTAGAGAAACGCTACGGAAGAGTTCAGCCTTGAGGAGCTCTTGTTCAATTCTCCTTATTTCCCTAAAATTAGAACAAATTCCCTGTGAGCTCAGTTTCCATTCACAAAGGTGGGAGGAATTCAGGAAAATTTTCCCAACATGCCGAGCCCCATTCTCCGTCTGACTGTCTAGACATATGACCCCTAGGCTGCCCTTGGCATGATCTTGTGCAGAGCTGGTGGGGGCTGCAGCAGCAGCTGGGGCACATTACCTCTGGGGCTGGCAAGGTGTCTATTCTGAGCAGAGGAGTCCTCCTCTTGGAGAAGAGCAGCCAGGACTAAATGGCTGAGGCATACACCTGGCTGGCAGTCGCTTGAGTACGTGAAGGCTGGGCTACTGCTGCAATGCACAACCCCACGGGGCAGTTTGCATGGAATACAGCGTGGACGGTGTTCCCTGGAGTTGTGTATTGCTGCTGTACCAGGGCAGAAGCGAGGCTGCTGGGCACAGGCCTATCACTGGGGCCATCTCCCAGCTGTATGTGAGCCTGATGTTCTCAGAGTCCCGTTGCCTCCCCAGAATTTCTCTGTTCTGTGGCCTTGGATGTCCCACTGTTTGCACTGCATGTTACTTGGATTTAACTTCTCTTGCTTCCAACTGAACAATCCAGAGTTAGGAAGGAGTACAGGACAGACCAGAATCCAAACCTCTATGACCCACTTCTTAGCTGTGTGACCCTGGAAAAGTTATTTGGCCTCCTGAATTTTCGACCTTCTTTGTAAATTGGGGATAGTAGAACCTACGTTCAGAGTTCTTAGAAGTATTAAATGAAATAATATTAATAAAAGGCTTAGAACAGTGACTGGCACATAATAAGTTTTATATAAGTTGGTTAAATGAATATGAATTTATGTAAATAAGTCAAGTTCTAATCCTAGAAAATGATTGTGGGATAAGTGGATAAATGAAACCTGCATCTGCAGCTTACCAGGAACCTAAGCTGATAAGGAACAAGTGATGTGTCTTTGGGTAAGCCCTGTGCCCTCTCTGAGACTTCCTTTCCCATTTGTACAACCGGGGTGTGTAACAAAATAATCCTGAAAGTCTCCTCTAGCTTGAAATGCTACAATGCAAAAGTTTGTGACACTAGGTCCACCATCCTCCCTCAGTCAGCTCTAGTCTTGACCTGGTTCATTCCCAGCTACCCTCTGATGCACAGTCCTGCAGCCTAGAAGATGTGGGCCCTCTGTGCCGCATAACTCAGGCCCCATGGACGTGACTGGGCCAGGGACTATAATGGCACATCAGTTCTGGAAAATAAGAAGGCCAGCAGAGTGTCCCAGAAGACCTGCTACTGAAGTGGCCGCAGGGGAGAATTTAGAGAAAAGGGCAGTGGAAAGCTGCCATTGGAGGTTTCTTGATCCTGGGGAATTTAGAGCCACTGCAAAGAGTTATTCAAAGATAGGAATTTCCTTCTCCTCCCAGCCTCAGTAGACGGCCACTGTAGAGAGAGAGGTTTTTGCTTAATTTGGCCAAGCTCAGAGTTGAACACATTCCTCTTTTGGTTCCCAGGGCTCAGAACTGTTCTGGTGGGGGGATGGAGGTGCCATGAGGAGAAATTAGAAGACAGACGGTCTCTTCAGGTGTCCCCTACATGGACATAGAATATGCTAAATAAACGTGGAGGGGGTCTCCTTGATCATCATATGACATTTATGGCTTAGTAGGCCTCAGAGTTGTCTTGTGTGGTCCTTTTAGATGGAGAAACTGAATCCCATGGAGGAAAAAAGACCAGCTCAAGGCCATTCTGGAGCAAACTAAATTAATGTCAGAGCTAAGGCTAAGATCTAAGTCTCCTGACCCTAAAGTTGGCTGATTCCTTCTCTTTGGACATGCAGCTTCTGCACCAGCCACAATCCACATATACTAGTGCAATGGACAATTTCACAGGCTGATATTTATTCAGTTCTCATTTACTAAGCCTTTGCCATGTGCAGGTCATGAACCAGGCATGGCCAAGGACAAGGATAATGCCTGAGATAGAATAGAGATGAACCAGCTGCTTGACCTCCGGCTACTTAGGTGAGAACATTAGCAGCCTGAGAATAGATGCTTTCAAAAGGAAGAGCAAGGGGAGGATGCACATCTGGCTAGAAGCAGGAAGAGGCAGAGGGCTGGGAATTGGAAAGCCATTCCTGTTTTCTATTTTCTCATTCTCATTTGTCTTATACCCTCTCCTTGGCTAAAAGAAGAATTAAGCTCTCTCATTAGCTTCCAACATGCTTTCCCATTGAGTCTCCAGCCTCCAGCATGTCCTCCCATTGAGTCTCCAACCTCCAGCATGTCCTCCCATTGAGTCTCCAACCTCCAGCATGTCCTCCCATTGAGAACCAACGTCCAGCGTGTCTTCCCATTGAGTCCCCAGCCTCCAGCATGTCCTCCCATTGAGTCTCCAACCTCCAGCATGTCCTCCCATTGAGTCCCCAGCCTCCAGCATTTCCTCCCATTGAGAACCAACATCCAGCATATCTTCCCATTGAGTCCCAGCCTCCAGCATGTCCTCCCATTGAGTCTCCAGCCTCCAGCATGTCCTCCCATTGAGTCTCCAGCCTCCAGCATGTCCTCCTATTGAGTCTCCAACCTCCAGCGTGTCCTCCCATTGAGTCTCCAACCTCCAACATGTCCTCCCATTGAGTCTCCAACCTCCATTATGTCCTTCCATTGAGAACCAACCTCCAGCATGTCCTCCCATTGAGTCTCCAGCCTCCAGCATGTCTTCCCATTGAGTCCCCAGCCTCCAGCATGTCCTCCCATTGAGTCTCCAACCTCCAGCATGTCCTCCCATTGAGTCCCCAGCCTCCAGCATTTCATCCCATTGAGAACCAACCTCCAGCATGTCCTCCCATTGAGTGTCCAGCCTGTACCATGCCTTCTCATTGAGTTTCCAAGCTTTAGCATGAGCTCCCATTGAGCCCCCAGCCTCCAGCATGCCATCCCATGGAGTCTTCAGTAGGGCCTCCCATTCAGTCCCCAATAGCAAGACTTCTCACTGAGTGGCCCCCTGGCTTTCTTCAGCCCATATCCTGCTTGTCTCAAGCCACATCATGTCCCACCTGATGTGTTACTGAGCTCCTTGTCTCCAGCCCCCACCAGTCTTGTGATTTCTGCCTACTGCATCTAGAGTGGTCTGTCTGAAGCCAAACAATCTTTAGGACCTGAGTTTTGTAGGAATCTGACATTGCTTCCAGTTCTCTTCAGGGCTATTTTGGGACATGTACGGCCAGAAAGTGTCTGTGCGGCCCCAGAGGTCAGAGTTAGGACAAGTGGGAGGAGTACAGGGAGGTAGCACAGTCTACCAGCCAGAGAGTCAACTGTTGTAACAGGCTGCTCTGGGGCAGAGAAGAAGCAGGGGGAGTAGTGGTTTCCCCATCAGCAGAGGTGTATGAGCAGGGGTTTGACTCCTCTTTTCTTCCTCCAGCTTTGGAGAGGGTTCTTAGGCATCAAAGCCAGTCATCAAATTCCAAACCAGGACCCAAGGTTGTAAGCGCTCCACTGCACTGTCTCTGTTTCCATGTCTGCATCCCTTCTTGGGCTGGGAGCAATTTGAGAGCTTTTGTGGTTGCAAATAAGCATGTGGGTCTGATTCATCTCCAGAGCCTAGTACTTGCTAGGTTCAGTAAGCACTTGCTGAGTGAATGAATAATGTGTGATCTTCTGAGATTCCAGAATTACTGGGCCCAGCCTCTGCAGCTGAGGAATGGCAGGGACTTAGTGTGGAAAAAAGGCTCCCCTCTGGCTGCCAGTCCCTGAGAGCTCCCTACTTCAAAGGACTTGTAGATAAGAAGGGCTTTCTGGGGTAAGTGAGATCCTTCCCCACCCCTCCCCTCCCCTCTCCACATACACACCAAATGTGCACATGAAAATCTAGCTTTCTTATCTGCCTAGGCTCAGATTTGGCACCCTGGGGCTTAAAAGGCTAAGGGTGGGAACCGATGGTCCATCCAGATGTTCTTAAAGGCCTCCAGCTGTGGACCACAGGACATTGTTCCTTCTGAGGTGCCAGCCCAAACTTCTACCTGCATGGAGGTGTGAGGCCCTGCAGAATGGAAATGGAAGAGGCTGCCTGGAAATAGGCAAAGCAGAGAATATCAGAGAGGGCAGCAGAACTGGCTGGAAGGATTCCAGGAGAGAGAAAATGCAAGGGGACAAATAAGGTAGAGGTTCTCATGTTTGGAGAAGAATTCCCTAAAGAGGACTGAGTCCTTAATTCACATATGATAAGTGAATAATTGGAGGTGGATGGTTGAATGGATGACTACAATGGATGTTGGTCCATTCAAGGACTTATCGAATGCTTCCTTAGGCTCTGTGCAATCAGTCATACCCAGCATCTGTCCCCAGCGAGCTCACAGCAAACAGATGGCTGAGACCACAGGTGTAATTCAACTTGGGGCCAGATCTTGAAAGGTGGAAAGGGTGTGGCTACAGGCTGAGGACAAAGTTGAGCCAAATTCTCAAAGAGAGTTCAGAAGTCACTCCTCTAGGATTTGAGAAGCTCTGAACATTTCATGAACGACTTTGAGATGAAATTCAAAATGATGAACTATCTTGGCTGGTGTTAAGTTTATGACTTCTTAAATTGGATTTTGGTCTGGATAAGGCACAGTATTAGGATAAACAGGTAATGCATGTGGGGCTCAGTAAGTGATGGGTTGATAGGTGCAGCAAACCACCATGGAACACATTTACCTATGTAGCAAAACTGCATGTCCTGCACATGTAGCCCGGAACTTAAAATAAAATAAAACTAGATTTTAAAAAAGATACAGTAGGCATAAAAATTCATGGAAAGCTTATGGAAGAAAATTAAAAATAGAGAAAACTATATTCTTTTTTTTTTTTTTTTTTGAGACAGAGTTTCGCTCTTGTCACCCAGGCTGGAGTGCAATGGCACGATCTCGGCTCACCGCAACCTCCGCCTCCTGGGTTCAGGCAATTCTCCTGCCTCAGCCTCCTGAGTAGCTGGGATTACAGGCACACGCCACCATGCCCAGCTAATTTTTTGTATTTTTAGTAGAGACGGGGTTTCACCATGTTGACCAGGATGGTCTCGATCTCTTGACCTCGTGATCCACCCGCCTCGGCCTCCCACAGTGCTGGGATTACAGGCTTGAGCCACCGCGCCCGGCCAAAACTATATTCTTAATGTAATTTGTTTGAGTGTGAATTGAAAACTTGAATGGGAAGTGTACTCTCTGTACATTTAATGTACTCTGTTTCATTTAATATACTTCATATGAGAATTAGCATACACACTTTTCATATAAGAACGCTTGGGTTCAGGGAGGTTAAATAACTTGTTCAAGGTTCCATAGCCAAAGTGGCAGAACTGAGATTTCGTGCTACAGCTCTGACTCGAAAGCCTGCTGATCTCTATTATACCACAGGGATAGGATCTATCTCAGCAGTGGGACTCATGTGTACAACTCCTGCAATTCCTGAGCCCACAGAAACGGAGCTTGGATGCTTTGAGTGTGAATAAAGACCTGGAGGCAGAAGAACCAGGGGTGAGCTTGGTGGAATAGTTACTCTTCATCATGACTGAGGAGAGTGTTTGCTTAAGGGAGAGGAGGGAGCTGATGCTAAGAGGGGAATTTGGGCCTGTGTACTGGGGGCTTTGAACATGAGACCGAGAGCAGCTCACACTTTGCAATGCTCCTAGTATAGAGTTAACACCAAGTAGCTATTTGTCGGAAATATTTCCAAGCCGAAAAAATGCAAAAAGAAGCTTGATACTGTAGGAGAAAAATGAGATTTGAGTTATTTCAATTCGGTTTTTGTTGTTCCTATGACCAGAATTTATAACAAGGCCTTTAAATATTAGTAAACATGCGTTGACTACTTACTTTGTTTCAGGCACTGTTTCAATAACATTACATGAAGTAACTCATATATCACCACAATAATCCTATGAGGCAGGTACTGGTATGAACCCATTTTACATATAAGCAAATGGAGGTAGCCTTGGACAAATGACATATGTTTTCTGGGTCCTGGTTTTGCATGCATAACATAGAGAAATGAACTATATGAAACTGCTCAGGTATGCATGGCCAACACACAGTTGGTGTGCAAGAAATGTTTGTCGAATCTCAGTCTGACATGAGTAATGAAGTGACAAGGTCAAGGTTTTCTGACTCCAAACTTGGGTTTCTCTGCCACCCCATGCCTCATCCCAAGGGTTTTGCACATAGTAGATGAGCACTGAATGTATGTAGATGAATTCCAGGATCTGCTTGGGTGTGGTTGCCTTCCTACACTTGACCCATAGGAAGGATGGGTTGGGTTCTCCTAAGTTGGGAAGTCCCCTCCTGCAGACAGACACTGCTTCCCCAACACGCAAGGCGTGATCTCCAAATGGAAAGTTTCCAGGCAGCCTCCGGGGATGGGTGACGGGCATCCCCTGACAAGGTTTTCCTTTCTTTTATGCTGGTGTCAGCCCTTGGGCAGGGTGGATCCCCAACTCTCTGGGTGGTGTGTGCAAGACCGTATCAGCTTGTCTGAGAGCCAAGTGCGGATGAAAAGCGAATGTGCCTCTCATTGCTGGGTGGGTGTACAGCAGCTTGTGTTTGTGTTAGTGTGAACCAAAATCACTTTGTGCCGATTTCCTCCTAGATGTGGATTATCTGATCCTTCAGGAAAAAAAACAACCACTCCGCTGAGGAAACCCAGGCTGGGAGTTCTGACTGTGGGAGTTTGGCCATGAGTGTCCTGCAGGTGCTCTTTGCAGGGAAATCTTTTCTCTAACATCCACTCCCTTCTGAGACTGCTGTTGAACTGGTGACAGAGCCCTTAGGGTCACAATATCTGCAAAGGCTCTGGCTTTAGATGGGCCCTGCAGGGAGGAACGTGGGAGATGAAGCTGGAGCTGTGTATAGGACTCTGGGGCAGGGAGAGGACAGGGAAGAAGGGTGCAGTGAAGCAGATGAAGAAAGCCTCTGGGGTTCCCAGGCTTTCTGTCCCTCCCAGCAGCATGATGGTGCACTGAGAGGTGTGTATGTCACACAAGCCTACGACTTGCTGCAAGGTTTTTAGTGCAGCACTGACCAGGCAGGGATCCTGCTGCACTTGGAATGAGGGTAGGGGTTGAGGATGGAGGTTGGGGGTTGGGATCTGGGTGCAGGTTTGGGGTGGGACTCATTGTCATTTTTAGAGTCCGACTGTTGGCTGAGGTCTCAACCAGGCTCTAGCCCGTCTTCTGAGCCTGCTGAGGATGGATTCTAGGCCACCTTGGGGTGGGAGCTGTTCCCAGGAAAGCCTGGCTCACTGGACCTGTCAGACCCCCAGACCCTCCCCCAGCACTCCTTGAACCGCCCAGCTGGAGAATGTTTGCACAGCTGGGGCTGGGGAGAGGAGTGGAGGGGGAGGGGCTGCCCTCTGGGACCTGAGGCTCTGGCCAGATCATCTTTGGACAGTTGGAAATAGCCCAGAATGATGGAAAGGGCTGTGTGGATTTATGAATGGACGTGGAGCCATGGGGCTGCTGCTTTCCAGCTTTCCAGCAGCAGGTCTGGGAGCTTCCATGTCCTTACATATAACGTGGGGAGGATACCATACATAGCAGTCTATGGTGGGAGCTAAACCTAATCATACACATAAGGAACCAGCCTAATACCTGACATGCGGTGGGGGCTCAAAATATGAGATCCCTTTTGTTTCTTCTTCTCTTTCAAATCTGTTTCTCCTGACTTTCATTCTGCAGAATCATTTGTTAATTATTCCTGTATACATTCACTGAGTGACATGGGCAGCAGGCACTGTGGATGCTGTGGCGAATGAGGCAGGCCCCAGCCCTAGGAGCAGCTCACAGACTCATGGCAGAGACAGGCAGTTGAGGACAATCCACACAGTAGGTAGGAACAGGGATGTCACAATCCTTGGAGCAACGCTGTGAGGTGCTTAATATTATCACTCTCATCTCCAGATAAAGCACTGAGACTTAGAGAAGTGAGTGAACCGTGGCAGGATGCCATCTTAACTCAGCTCTGAGTCCAGGGTCCGAGCTGTTTCCTCCGGGTTCTTTGCCACTTCCTTAGATGTCCTTCTTCCCTGAGCTTCCTCAGCTCCTCTCAGAGCAGTGATCACCTGGGTCCTCATTATTTGTTTGCTGAGCTCTTGTCCTTACCAGTCTAGAAGCCCTTCAGGAGCTGGAATTATGTCCGGGCTAGGGTCCCAGCATAGGGTCTGGCACAGAGTGGGCATCTATGCCTGTTTGTTGAAATGGAAGCAGTACAGAAGCACAACAGGGCAGCACCCCCCTCAACTTCAGCTCTCCAAGGGAGTGATGGGCAGAACCTGTTATTTTAACAGTCATCCTTCCCTCTGTTTTCGACCTCAACAGCAGACCCCACCCTAGCTGGCCTGGGTCCTTCCTTCCCTCCTTTCTTCCTGGTCCCACATCCAGGCCAACGGGATACACAGGGCAGGACCTGCAGTGGCCAGGCATATCCAATCAAGTAGGCCAGCCCAGGAGAAGGAGAAATGCCTAAGAAGAACTTGCAGCTCCTGAAGCAGTCAGCAAAGGAGCTTAAGGCATTTAGGGCTGGGACCAAGTGTTCAGAGAATTGGCTTATAAAGCAGGGGGCTGAAAAAGCATGGGTCTGTCTGTTGGTGTCTGAGTGGCTGCTTCTCTTCCTTGTCAAAGCCCTGTATGTGTTGCCCATTTGCTTGGGTCGCAGGAGGCCCTGAGGCCAAGGAAGCCTGGGAAGGAGCTCTCTTGGGGGAGTGACTGACAGGTTGTCAGGCAGCATGGACTCTTGGATGGGAACTTCGCTCTCAGGGCAGATCAGACAGCAGCTGAGATCCCAGGGTGAATTGGCTGTTTTGATGGATGCTCTGAGACCTCCTCATCTGCCTCTCCTCTCTCTCTTCTGCCCACCCCCAACCTCCATCTTGCCTTCTTGTTCTTTCCCTGTTTACTGGCCAGTGATGTGATGGGTGGAAGAGCCAGTAAACCCGTCAGGCAGGGGAGGCAGGAAGGCTCAGACCATCAGTTCATGAATCAGCCCAACTCTGGGGCTCCCGTCAGTGGAACACAGCACAGCAGCATCTGGAGTTGGTGCCCCAGGGGCACTGTGGTATGGACGGAGAAGGCGCTCCAGGACCATACAGACCTGGCTCAAATCCTGGCACCTCCACTCACCACCTCTGTGACCAACTGTGGGAAAGCAACTGGACTTCTCCAAGCCTCAGGATCATCCCCTGTCAAATGGGGATAACAGAAACTGCTTTGCCTAACTCACAGGTTATTGAGAGGATCAAATGAGAGAAGGGGTTTCCGAATTGCTACCAATGGACATTACCATTACTGCCAACTGTGCAGTGGCTCAACCCAGAATCAAGCTCAAACCCAGGTCTCTTGACTCCCAGACTTTTGTTCTTGCCCTGTACCAGACCCTAATATTGATCTAGCCTAGGTTTTAGCCTGGTCTGGAAGCAGAGGGTTAGACTCAGTGACCTCGGGTTGGCCCCTTCTGGGTTGGCCTGATTCAATTGGAGGGGTTGTAATAAGGATCAAGCCATGGTTGTGTAAAACTGATTAAATGACTGGTCAGTAAAAGTGACTCATGAAATTGTATTTCCCAGTGAATTCCCAAACAGATCCCTAGAGACTCAGTGTGAAGGGTGTGTCTTTCTTGTGGAGCAGTAGCGGGGGTGAGGGGAAGAGGTGGGTGTTAGGGATAAGGGAGGAGGCAAACATATACTGCAGACTTTGAGGAACTTGCAAACCCTTTGGGGATGTGGGACACCTATTTAAGAGATATTAGCTAAAAATACAGAGCATCCAGGACCTCATGTCTGGTCTGCTCATAATAGTGCCCCCAGTGCCTCATGCACATAGCGTTCGATAAATATCTCTCACATGAAGGAAGATGGTGAGCGAATGGCACAATGTTTGTATATTATCTGTGTGCTCTTTGGGACTTTTATGCGCTTGGGAGAGTTGGGTCAGCCTTGGTGTGAAGCTCACACTGCTCGGTTATTCTGCAGGTGTTTTCTTGCTCCTCTGTTCCTGCTCCTGGGGTCTGCAGCACCCTCTGTGCCATGTCAAACCATAGACAGACATAAAGCTTCGCCCTTCTCCCTTCTCCACAAAAATTTGATTGCACTAGGGATTTTGCCATGCTTTGTCACTTGACTGAAGATTTGAGGGTGTCATGGGAAGGGATCACAGGTTTTGTCAACTTTATAGACTGCCCAATGGATATCTACCAGCTCCTTTCTCACTCCAATCTGTGGCTTTTCTTGCAGGGAGAGCTACCACTCTGCTTTCCCCATCTCAGAGAATTCCAAGGAATACAATATTCTCCATTTTTTTCCTTCCATATTCATCTTCCCAAGAGGGTTCCGGGCTCTTTGAGTTCCCAGACAAGTTTGCAGAGGGCAGCGAACCAGGTTCAGACTCAGGGTAGAGAAGCCCTTTCTAACACTGAGAATTATCCAGATTGCCTGGAAGTGCCGAGTTCCCTGTCAAAAAAAGGTGCGCCAGCAGAGTGAGGCTGCAGGGGAGCCCCAGGTGTGCAGATGAAGGTTCTCAGGCACTTGTGGATTGGAAAGTGTATGAAGCCAGGGAGCAGGGGAGCTGGGTTTCTGGCCCCAGCTCTCTTCCTGACACTCACTGTGGGCCTGACTAAATTCCCACCTTTGCCTGTGCCTCACCAAGTCCTACCTGTGTCTCCTGCACAGCAGGGGATAGGCAAGTCCTGATGGGTACCCACTTTGGGTCGCTGCAGCTCTGAGACACTGTGATTTCCTGGTATCTCAAGAGTAGAAGGTGATTTGTTTTTTCTGCAACAGGAATTGGGTGTCAAGTTTGTGGAAAATTGAAAGTGAGTGACTAAATCTTCTGGCTGTAGGCCCAGCTGGGGCTCTGTCTGTCTTTAGCAGATGGGAAAGGGGCCTTGGGTGAGGGGAGCTGGCCTCAGACCCTCCTCTTGTCTGTGGAGAAAATGAAGCAGGCTCTCAGCGTCCCGCATGGGGTGGGCCCAGCCAGGTGGGGCTGAGCTTCCTGGCCTGTGGAGACAGAGAAAAGGAACAGCATGGAGCAATGTGGCTTCTGTGTTGGGGGCTTGTAGGGAGAGCATCTTCTGCATCTCCATGCAGCCCAGGCTCAGGGAGGAAAGCGCTGCTATTGGAATGGGACTGGAATATGGATGGAGCCTTCCTCTTACAATGCAGACTTCATGGGCTTTTAATATGAAGGCCTGGTATGATCTGCTCCTTGCCCCGATAGCGGATTTGTAGTGTGTCAAGTCAGTTAGGTAGGAACTAACTGGGTTTTCCAGAGTTTCCTTCCCTGCGTAGAATCAGGTGTGCAGGGGGCACAAGAGACATTTTGTGGGAGATTTGGGAGGACACGAACAGCAGTAGTATTCTTTGACACTTAGAGGGCAGTGTAGGGCCCCAGGCATTGGTGCAGTCACACCTGTTGGTATGGGAAAGGGGCTGAGCCTGCGCTTCCTCCACCTCCTGCGGTATTTTTCTTTGGCCTCTTCTCCTCTTGGCCCAAGGATGTGTTTAATTCCATGGTGCAAAGCTCCTGCTTCTCCTGCAGCCACTCTCACAGCCCAAGTTGGGGCTTTGGAGGTAGTGAGACCTTCAGGATTCCATCTTCACATCCATCTTTCCTCTAATTGTTTGCCAGTGTGACTTCAGACCCCAGCCTCAGACCCAAGAAAACAGCCTTAGATAGATGGTTAAACCATCCCCCACTGCTGCATCAGGTCAAATCCCTGGAATAAAGCCCTTATTATTCTAACCACCCCTAGCAGTTCTGCTTCACTCATTAAAACTTGACCAGCACCTTGCCTCTCCGGACCCTCTTGTGCTATTCCCCCTGGTGTTCCTTGCATGCCAGCTGCTCTGGCCTTTTTTTTTTTTTTTGAGATGGAGTCTTGCTCTTTCACTCATGCTGGAGTGCAGTGGTGCAATTTTGGCTCATTGCAACCTCGACCTGCCGGGTTCAAGAGATTCTCCTGCCTCAGCCTCCTGAGTAGCTGGAATTACAGGCAACTGCCACCATGCCTGGCTAATTTTTGTATTTTTAGTAGAGACGGGTTTTCACCATGTTGGCCAGGCTGGTCTCAAACTCCTGACCTCAAGTGATCACCCACCTTGGCCTCACAAGATGCTGGGATTACAAGGTGTGAGCCTCGGTGCCAGCCTGCCCTGGCCTTCTGTTTGTTTATTTGTTTGTTTCCTTGAACATGTGAAGCTTCCTCTCACTGCAGAGCCTTCGTATGCACGCCTCCTTCTTGCTGAATGTGATCCTTCACACTCCTCTGCCAAGCAACTCCTGCTCACTCGGCAGATGATAGGTGTATGTTTTCTAATGGTGCTAAATGTTTTGCAGGTTTGTGGGTTTTTGTGTGTGTACATATGGGGTGTGGTCATGTATATTATGTCTGTCTCCCCAGTAGACCACAATCTTTGTGTAGTCATGGGCAACAGCTGACTGCATTCACCTCATCTAGCCCCTCCCAGGAGAGTGGTTGATACATGGCGGTTCTTTAGTGATGACTTATTTAATCATTGAATGCAAGATAGAATGAGAAAACAAAGGAAAAAGGAAACAAAAGAAGAAAGAAGAGATAGGATCGAAGGAAGAAAGAAAGAAGGAAAGAGGTTCTATTCATCATCGGATTCCTAGCAGCCATCACTCCCAAGAGCACCTTCTGGGGCAGGCCTCTCTGTGTCTCCATTATCCTTCCACTCTTACACTGAACGTTGAGTATTTCTTAGTTTCTTTTCTCCCAACTAGACCGTAATGACTCTGGGGTAGGGAAGAGTCTGGCACAGGGCAGGAGTGCACTGAATGTGTGAACCTGTGGAAAGTCTGAGTATTTTAGCACGGCATTCCAAGTCTTCTGCTGTCAAGCTCCGGCTCAGCCTCGGGCTCATCTCTTCCTGTCCCCAAACTCTTCCTTGTTCCCTGAACAGGCCACATTCCCTCCAAGCCTTTGCGTATGCAGTTCCTCTCACCTTGGATGGCCTCCCCACTTCTTCCTCTGGCCAACTTCAGACTATTTTTCAAGGCCAGCTTTAGAGCAGCTTCCCGGGGCTGGCTGGAGGCTGGGAATGTCGGCAGGATGGTGAAGGTGTGCTTGGGCTGAGGTGCTGACTGGTTTTTCTTCCTAAGGGTTTTCTTTCTCCCAAATGCTTCCCAGTGATTCAAAGGTTTTCCAGAAACAAGAGTGGTCACTGGCCCTCAGAATAGAAGGGAGGATCCGGCAAATGAACTGGACATCACGTCCCTCTTGCGGCTGCCGGCACTTCCTTCCCTCCACCCCTGGTTGCTCTGACACACACCTTCCTGCTCCTCCTCTCAACTCAGTGCCTTTCCCCTTGCACAGGACTTGGAGTTACTTTGGGATCACTAGTATCCCTGCCTTTATTCATCTGTGTTCATTCCTTTTGGGTCTTGTGCTGGACACTGGGGATACAAGATACTCAGTCTCTGACTTGAACTCTCAGGCTGACTGGAGACAGAGACGTCTGTAGCCTGAGTTGATAGATGGGATCCCATGGGGCTGTGGCACAAGGGGCAACAAGAGAGCCTTTTCAGAGGATGTGGCATCTAAGCTTACACCTGAAGGGTTATCAGACAAAGGAGCAGTGAGTGTCCTAGGCAAAGGGATGGCATCCCAGACACAGAGCACAGTAAGGACGGCCTGGAAGCAAAAGAGAAGGGCTCATTCCAGGAGTGGTGCAGTGTAACCTGAGACGGAGGAGGATGAGGGTCCCCTCCTGGTGAGGATGTCCACTAGGAGATGAGGGTGGTCACGTTGGCCGGGATCACACCACAAAGCAACTTTGGGAGTCAGGATAACAAATTTGAACTTTATTCAGAGGGCAATGGAGAGCCAGGATGGGTCTTGGTCTATCTAACTGTAAAGCAAAAGTAACAACCCTTGGTTTGATTCTGCTGTGAAGGACGGCATTCTGGTGTATCCTCTGCTGCCCTCTCGCCGTGCCACCTCAGCCTGTCCTTCTCTACCCCATTTCAACCCTCCCCCACTTTCCAGCTCCAGGCCCCTTCAACAGTTGAGTAGGACGTTTGGACCGAATGATTGTGAAGCTCTTTGAGCTCTGAGATGCTCTAATTCTAAGATATTCTGTATCATTAATTAATTATTTGATTAAATAACATTTACAAATTTTGTGCCAGGCATTTTAGAAAACCATGGGGATCCCAGTCTGTTGGAGAGGCAGATGCACAAATTTATACCCATAACACAAGGCAGAATGAGCTCAGAGCTGTGGGAGCACAGTGGAGCAAGTGATTCATTCCCCCTCAGGGATCTGGGGGCGGCTTCAGAGAGGAGGCAGCGGATGATCTCGGCCTGAAGGATGCACTGGGGGCAAAGATAGGGCCTGCTTTGTTCAGGGAGAATGAGTCACTTGGGGTCTAGAGACAGGTAGCCAGATACTCTTGGTGGCCTGAGCAGATGAGCTCAGAGATGTGCTCTGCTCTCTGTAGGGCATGGGGAAAATGTGGAGGACCTGGGGAAAGGAAGGCGGCTTGAGGAGCAGGGTGAGCTCACTCACTCTATCATGGGAGACTGGAGTGGAGTTTGTTTTATTGATTCAAGTCAAATTCATGTGATGCATACAGGAAAAGGGTCATTTCAGAGCCCCATCTATGAGCCACACTGTGAGGCAGGTACTGAATACTTGCTCTTTCTTGTTTTAACCCTGACAACTCTCCAAAGTAGGAATGGGATTCAGCTTTCATTGGAGGAAACAGGCTTGAGGGTGAAGTACTGGGTCCTATGTTACATGGTCAGAAGGTGGCAGAGCTAGGGGTGCATCCCCCCCACTACCCATGGGGTGCCCACCTCCAGAGCTCTGACCTCTTTATAGGCCACTCTGGCTGCTTGGTACCCAGTTCTCCCTGGGCTCTGAGCCGGATGTTTTCCACCGGACCCAGCACTCATGTCCAAGGGCTTGTTCCAAGGCATCTCCTGCTGGCCTCTGGTGATGCTGGGTGTGGAGACAGTGAGGGCTGGAGGGCAGGAGAGGAAGTGCCTTCCATCTCTCCTGTCATGGGACACCCTCCAAGAAGGGGCACCAGGCTCCCCACTGCCCCGGTGGGGATAAACTCTTGAACTCTCTGCAGAGATAAAAAGCGCTATCTCACCCCAGCCCTGAGTGTCAGCAGATGGGGCCGAGAGGGCCAACCTCCAGCTGCCTCCACCCACACTGTGAGGAAGAGCAGTCTGAGGAGGGCAGGAGGGGCTGGTCCCCCAGGCTCTGCCTCTGACTGGAGCTGCCTGAGCACAGCCATTCAGCACAGCCGGGGGGCCCAGCAGGGGAGCCCTAGAGCTGAGTGTGCAAGGATCTGAGATGAGTGTGGGTTCGAATCCCAGTTCTGCTACTTTTCTGAAATGGGATGATGAGCACATCACTTCTGCGAGCCTTAGCTCCTCACCAAGGTGCATAGCAAGCCCTTTGCAAACAGATGATCTTCACAGCATTGGAGGGAAGTGAAATCAGACTGGCTGGGTCCAAGTACAGCTGCACCTCTAGCTGTGTGACTTTGAGAAAGTTCACTTCAACTTGGTGCTTTGGTCTCCTCTTTTATTAAATGAGGGTTGTTGAGAGGGTGATGATGATGAATTCACAGTCACCTTCCTAGACAGCCACCTAGGATAGTGCCTGACATCGTGGCAAGCACTATGGAAGAATCAGTTATTTATTATCAGCGTCAGTCTTTGGTCCACCCTCTGACAGCTGACCTGGGCACCCTAGCCTCCCTCTTCTGCTCCCTCCCTGCTCTAGGAAGCCCTGGCATCTCTTGTTCTTTCTCTTCCCCTGGGCAAACTTTCTCTCTCACATCCACATCGTCTTATGTCTCAGGAGGAAGGATGCTCTGCGTATCTCTTAGCAGCATATGGGGAGGAATTTGAGGCTGATGGGGACTGGCCCAGCTTAGATGAGACCATGAAGGCTACCTCCTACTCCCTCTGCCCCATGCTAGAGAGAGGAACATTCTATTCCTGATCCTGCAGACAAAATGTCATTATGGTGATTCATGGACTCAGAATTCCAGAAAGTCCAGGCTGAACGGGGCCTCAGAGGGCATCCTGCCTACTCCATGGCCTTGCCCTTGTCTCTCCACCTCCTGAGAGAAGGCACTAGACCTCAATATAAGTCTCAGGACAGCAAGACTGATTCCGTTTCCCCATTATTCCCTTTGGGAATAATGCCCAAGGACCAGTAGGTCTGAATCTCACAGCTCCACGTCTGGAAAGGAGCCTACTTGTCTCGTCACAGATCACAATTGGGTGGGCCAGCTCTGAGCCTTTGCTATTTGAAGGGATGTTTTGATAACCTCTTACCGCTCCTCCCCCACCCTGCAAAGCCCCACCTGATCACCCCACACTCTGGGCCTCTTCTTATCTCCTTACTCTAAGCTCCCCATCCATTACCGTCGGCTGGCAACACAAGTTTTATCTGAGCCTCCGTGGAATGGAATTGATTTCTGTGAATAATTGGAATAGCTGGCTAGTGACCCAGCATTGCTGCCACCAGGGTCGTTAGAGCTTCAAAGCTCTCATCCAGCTCTTCCTCTCTCTCAATTCCTGGGGCTCTTGTCTGGTCCAAACCACCCTAACCTTCTGCTTGGGTCATGATTTCAGCTTCCTAACTGATCACCCTGCCAGGCTCACCTGCCTCTTTCCCATTACTGTGCACCCCGTCATCCATTCCAATCCGTCCTCTGCATAGCAGCTAGATTGATCTTTAAAAGCTCAAACCTCCCTGGACAGTAACGCCTTCTTACCTTGGCCTGTCATTTAGGGGTCTTTCTCATAGAATTCCAGCTTAACTTTCCAGCCTTACAGGTAAAGATGCACCTTCATGTTCCCAAAACATTAGTCAAAGGAGGCCTTTGCCCAAGCTACTCCCTGAGGTGTGTTCATTCATTCTGCCAACCACTGTTGAGCACCTACCTTATCCAGGGCCTCCATGGGGCACTAAGAATACAGACAGGGATTAGATATCGACCTTGTCCTTAGGCAGCATGTGGATTTATGGGAGATGCAGATTCATAAACAGATCATTTGTAATGGTGAGAAACGGGATTTTAGAGAAGTCGCGGGTTAGGGGGATTGAGGAGGGGCTGTGAGAGCCCTAACCCAGCCTGGGTTTGGCGGGGAAGCTTTTCTGGAGGAAAGCATACAGTGAGGCCTCAAAGGATGATGAAAACTGGCCAGACAGGCCAAGGAGACCTTGTCTGTTAAACAGTACTGATCTCTTTAACCAGACCAATTCAAATGATGCTTCTTCCAAGGATTCTTCCCAAATTGGCAAGACCTACGCAGCCCTCCCTCCAGGGCTGGTCTCATGGGCATGCAGCCTATGTCCTCACATAGGGCCCTGTGCTCAGTTTACCCCTCTGCTGTTGCTGTCTTGAAATTAGTAGTCATTTTTGAACAAGGGCCCCACATTTTCCTTTTTTCACTAGGCCCCTCTAACTTTGCAGCTGGTCCTGCTTCTCTCAGCCCTTGTCACTTTTGACCTTGTATTACATTTGTCCTTCCAAACGCCGTCTTTTCCCTGGTGAACACCTGCAATTCCAGCTGGGTCTGACTCATCTCTGTCCTCAGGGTCCGGCACAGAGGCCGGCACCCAAGAGACATCTGTAATGATGCTGGTGAATGCAATGAAACCCTGCTGAAACACAGCCATTTAATCACAGCCAGGGCAGCATCCCGTGGGAAGGGGTGTGGCCTGGCCCGCACAAGCTCCAGGAATTCAGTGGGGAAGAGATGGCTTCATCTGGAGATGGCAGAACGTGGTCCCCAAAGGACCCTCCACTGCTCTCCTCTTGTCAAAGGCCCTGTCGACAGTGAAAAGCCCTTTCGATGTGTAGTTTCCATTCTTCTAGCTGTGCAGGTCCCCTTCCCCTCTCATTAGGCCCCTCCCCAGGCCTCTGGGTGTAGTGGCAAGAAGCTGGGAGGTAGGATGACAGCATCTTAATTTCCCTGCTAATTACAAGTGCTGGGAAGAGGGGTGCTAAATGCCAGATAATTACCCGGGAGGAGACACGTGCCAGACTCCTGGCTGCTCACAGCCCCAGGAATTCTACTTAATAGTTTTCTTTTCTTCTTCCTTTATTAAAAAAAGAACTAAAAAGAGTTAAGACCCCCGGCTTTCTCTCTCTTTAGGCTTAGAAAGTTAAAAAAGAAAAAAGCAATCTTTTTTCTAAACTTTTTTCTGCCTTCTCCTTATCAGGGACCTAGATTTAGATGCTGAGCACTGGGTCTGGGGAGAGAGTCTGAGGAACAGCAACCTCATTTGTACTTGAGTTAGGCTGAGGATGTGGAATGGGGTTGGGGCTGGCGGGAAGGGGAGCCCCAGCCCTCTGCTCTGCTCACTACCCCTAGACATGCAAGCACACACACACACACACACACACACACACACACACACACACACCTCCACTTTTGAGAATGGGAAACTGAGCTGTTTGTATTGTTTAGGATTGGAGGAGTCAGGGAGGGGGTCCCCTCTGTGGGCTCTCATTCCCAAGGGCAGGGGGCAGAGGAGGGGGCAATGTCACCCAGTTGCTTGGCCTCACTCCCACACCCTGATGCCTGCCAGCTTCAGGCACAGCTTGAAAGGCTCCCAACAGGAAGCTATTAAGTTGATGAGCATTCTTGTGGTCCTGGATTGATACAGTGACGCTCTGTTTTGTAAAGCTGTTGTAATTTCCATAATAACATTTTCCTCTTCTTAAATAAACTTGGACTCTAGCCCGAAGAATGTGGCTGGCTTCGCCTGGGGAATTCAGGACCTGAGACTATGGAAGGAACACCTCCTGGTAAGGTGGGAAGGGGAGGGGAGAGTCACCATTTCTCCTGCCCTGACTGGAGCAGGCCAGTGGAGTCCAGGTCCAGCAGGAATCTCAGAGGGCTCCATAGCTTTGCTCTGGGCCTGGCCGGGGCTCCTGGATATATTCCTTTCATAGCACAGGAAGGCAGCCTACTACAGTGGTTAAAATTATAGACTCCAGGTTTTGGTTATAGGACCACTATGTACTACTTGTATGATCTTAGGTAAGTTACTTAACTGCTCTGTGCCTCAGTTTCCTCACCTGAAAAGTAGGGAGAATAACAGTACATAACTTACACTGTGAAGATTAAATGAGATAATATATGTAAAGTGGCTCACCCAAAGCATGTACTTAACACATTTTAAAAATAAATGTTCACAGATGACCCTGTCTCAGATAATTTAACAGTTCTAAGTATCCCAGGTTCTAGAGTGAGGGAATAATAAAGTCTTTGCATTTTTGAATCATTGAACTATAAAAGTCTTAAGGTTATGGAGTAATGGAATCAAATAATAATTATCAATGTGGACTCTTACGCTATAAAACAGAATGATACTCACATCTTAAGGCCTGAAAGGTCAGACTGGCTGTCCAGGGTGTGCTCCAGAATCTCCGTGACTGAGAGCCCATCACCTCCTAAGGCTGCCCCTGGGAAATTCTTGAATATGGAACCCAGTGTTGCTTCCTTTTGTCAGTCCCTGTTGGTCCTAGTTCTCTCTGGCCACAGAACATATCTGCTTCATCCTCCCACGAGAAACTGGGGAGAGATAGAGACAGCACCCAAAACCTGCTCTTCTTTGAGCTCTTCCCTCTCAACCAGGCTTTCCATCATGCCATTGCTAGGCTGCCTTGGTTTGGCCAAGTCCATCCCCTACTATCCCAGTGTGAACACCAGGTAAATATGTCTGTGGCAGGGCTTAGAGGCATTTCTGTCGCCCTCCTTATCTCTTAACCTGGCCCAGGACCAGGGCCTTCCTGGCAGGTTAGCTTCCCTGGAGCTTGACTTCTAGAGCCCATTTCAGCAAACAGTTTCAGGAGTGAGCATGAGTGTATATGCATGTGTATGTGTGTAAGCCTATGTATGTGTGCCTTTGAGTAGAAGATTGGAAAGGGAGTTTTGAGGCTGAATCTCAGAATTTAGGACTATCAAGACCACAGAGGGAAAAGGAAGGAAGTACAATGGCTGAAGTCCTCCCAGTAGAGACTGGCCCAGTCCTCAGTACGAGGGCAACTGCTGAAGTGCTGCGATGGGCAGCAGGCTGGCAAGGCCTCTGCCTTACGTAGCCTCCAGTGGGTCTGCAGAACCTCTACAATTTCCCATTATTGTTTCACAATTTCCCCATATTATTTCCTTTCAGAAGAAGCAAACAGCTGCAGATGGGACACCTATTCACCCCTGATGCAAGTGTGATTGTGAGCTGAAGGCACTTCTCTAAAATGTAGCTTGCTGGGCATCCGATGGGCATTGGGAAGGCTATGTAAAGCTGTGTGGGTGTGTCCTGCACACAAGTGTCTGGCGAAGGGCAAGTTAGGGCTGAGATCCAGCCAGAACTCTGCTCATAAGACACACTCCCCTGGCCTGGGGCAGTGTCCAACCAGAGGAAGGGACACTTTTTTCTAACACAAACACAGGTGTCCCAAGGTCTAGCAGCAGACAAGGGGAGTGGGTGATAAAATAAGGGAAAATGCCCACCCAGGAATACAGAAGCTAGCAAAGGTGACATTTATCTGGTCTTTTCCTGAAGGCTTGTATGCTTCTGGCCTCCCCAGGCAGACAGAGCACAGGACTGACCCAGACCCAGTGCCTTCGTGTAAGAGCTCCAGTCCAACACAGGAAACAGACAGCCAAACAGCCATGAGGAAAAGCCATGGGAGTGGTCTCCAAATGCTCTCCAGCTCCAGGCTGTGAAGGATCAACAGGAGGACATCAGGTAAGAGGGCTGGGGCGGGAGGCCGAGGCAGCATGGTGACACTGGTGAGTACGGAGTGCTTCTTGGCTCCCCGCAGGTCTCAGGGGGAGGAAGGCCTTTAGCACCCATCTGATGCACGAGTCAGTGATTGAATGCAGGCACATGGGTGCCTGTGGGGGAACTGGAGAAAGCTGAAGCTGGGGAGGTGGGCAAGGCTTGGATCTGCAGGGTCCCCTGGGCTGTATGTGAAGATGTTCAAATGTTTCTCTTATTGGTGACAGGGAGCTCTTGAGTGACTGATGACATCCGTTGGAATAATCCTTCTGGCAAAGGTGTGGAGATGGCTCAGAGGGTTGAGGTAGGAGCAGGGTGACCTCAGCCTCATGTGCTGCCATGGGTCTGAGCAGGGCGAGTGGGCCTGGACAGAGTTTGGTGCAGAGCGCTCAGGAGGCTGAGGAAGGCAGGGCTGAATGGATGTAGAGGCACTATGTGTGTTCCCCAAGCGTGGCTCTCGTGGGCGTGGGGCTCCTTCACCAGCAGCCGTGTTTCCTGCCTGGACCCTGAGCCTGCTGGTCAGAAGCAGCATGTGGTATCTCTCCCAGGTTGGACATGAGCTTGGAACCAGGGACCACTTGAGTCACCAAATCAGCAGCTATGATCCCGATTTCAGGCAGGGGTGACATCACACCTATTGTGTTCTGTGGAGGAGAAGCTGGAGGTGATGGGGGAACATAGAACAGAGAGCAGCAGGGAGCAAGGCGGTGGGGGGCACTGGGGTCTGAGGAATAAGAAAGTGTGGGGCAACAGGTTGCTGTTTGAGCCCAGCTCTGCCAGGTGACCGTGTCCAGCTCACCACCCCCAACCCTGCCCACTGGGAGAACTCATAGAACATCAATCCAAGGAAGGGGTACAAGAACCTCTGCAGCCCCTTCATTTTTTTGATGGGGACTCCGATGTCCAGGGTTTTCTAGCCTGCTTTGAAGAGTCATGTTTAGAAAAGGAGAGACTCTGACACCCATAGAGGCTCGTGGGGTGAGGGTTTACTGCAAGTGACTAGGGGGTAGGCAGTGTGTACAGGAGGCCGGGGCTAAAGCCGAGAGACTGTTCTTTCCTCCCATTGCCTGCAGCCCAGCATTCAGGACTCTTTCTGATGAGTCCTCCCCTGATTCTTTGTCTGCTTCTTTACCTTAAGTTCCTCCTTTCCCTACCCGCTGGATCCTGGCTCCTGGCTCTTCTCCAAGCAACTCCCCCCCTCTTCTGCCTCCACCTGCTGCACATCCTGCGTCCCCTCGGCATCCTTTCCCCCCTGCCCTCAGCTCCGGTGCCTCTGCCCCAGCCGGCCTCCCTTGCCTCATTGCCGCCCTCTCTTCCTGCTTCAACTTCCAACCTGAGCCAGGTCTCATCCTCTTCTTTTAGAAAACACGGTTTCACCTTGAATTGTAATTACTTGTGTCCATGTGATTGGAATCAGAGGGCCTGGTTTGAAGCCCTGCTCTGAAGAGTGATGTAAATATGGGCCTTTGAGACCCATATTCTTAGGGTGTCCGTATGTCCTGACTTGCCTGAGACATCCCAGTTTCTGCCTGTTGTTGCTGTGTAATTATTAATAGTGTGCCCTTTTACTCCCAGAAGTGTCTCAGTTTATATGATAAATAATGTTCACTCTACTCCTAAAGCTCTTATGAAGATCAAGTTAGATGATCCCATGAGATAATCCATGTAAAATTTCTCAGCAGAGTGCCTGGCATAGAGTAAGTGCTCATTAAATCTTAGCCTGTGTTATGTCTCTCTCCAGCAGACTGAGCTTGTTGAGGGAGGGACTGTGTCTGATTCAGTTACATTTACCAGATGAAAATGGCCAATTATGAGAGAATTCAGAGTACGATCAAGCCCAATAAATGCCACAGTGATGCTGAGGGTTACTCTGTCTCTCTTTCATGACTGAAAAGCATTACAGCAACTTTATTCCTCACGTCCTCTTTGCACTGTGTGGTGGCCCAGGAGCACTGAGCAAGGGAGCCACATATCTTGTGTACCTACTGTGTGCAAAGCTTTCTTCTTTCTATCATTGAGTCCTCACATACAGCCAGAGAGGCAGGTCTGGTGCTAAGGGACTATGGCCATGAAAGAGCAGTTCTGTTTTAGGTTTATAAGAAATTGGACTGGGAGTGGTGAGAGGTGAACCTGGGATGTTTGCGAGGAACACATAGCTCTGAGCTTGTGAAGCACAGGAAAGGAGCGTGTGCTGTTCTTCAAGGGTGAAAGCCGTGGAAGGGTCTTCAACCAGGAGTGACATGGCATAGTCAGATCTGTATTTCAGAAAGATCTTTGGGACAAGTGCAGGGGCTTGTGCCTGTAATTCCGTAATTTTGAAAGACCAAGGCCAGGAGGATTGCCTGAGGCCAGTAGTTTGAGAACAGCCTGGGTAACACAGTGAGACCACGTCTCTATTAAAGGTTTAAAAATCAGCCAGGTGTGATGGCGTGTGCCTGTAGTCTCAACTACTCAGAAGGCAGGGGTGGGAGGATAACCAGCCCAGGAATTTGAGGCTTCAGTGAGCTATGCTTGTGCTACCACACTCCAGCCTGGGCAACACAGTGAGACCCCATCTCTAAAATAAAGAAAAAAAGATCTGCTGTGGGAAGAGCTGGTGGGGTGTGAGACCAGATGGGAGATGACCATCGTAGTAATCCAAATGGGAGATAATAGGGGTGAGGCAAGTGAGCCAGAGAATTGTCTAAGATATTGGCTTTCCTAGAGCTTAGAACTATGTTTGGCGTACATGTTGTTAATATTGACTAATCATGATATTCATTATGAAAACAATAGTAAGGAGAATAACTATGCTTATTTATAGAGTCTTATAACGTGGTATACAGTGCTTTATCCAGACTATTTTGTTTAATCTTGGTAACTATCCTATCAGGTAGGTGCTGTTACTATCTCTATGTTAGAAATGAGGAAACTGAGGCCCAGAGAAGTCAGGTGTTATGGCCAAGGTCACACACAACTGGAGAGAAAGAAGACTTCAAGGCACAACTGTCCAGCTCAGAGCTTAAGCCACCAGACCAGCTGCCTTGGAGGTATTTCATGGCAGCCTTGGGCACTGAGGAGAGACACAGCAGGAGAAGCCTGTGTCAGGCTGGCCTTGGAGGAGAGAAGGAGGGGGTAAGTTTATTGTGTAATGGGGCCTCTGAGTGAGAAGAGCTCCTGTGGAATCTCCAGGGCAGTTTCTGTCTCTGGAAGCTTTCTCCGGCTGATGCAAGCCAAGGCAGACCTGGGAGAGCAAGAAACAGGCGGGGGAGGGATCCGGAAACCTGCCCTCCTCCCACCAGGTTTTGGTTTCCTGGTGCTTCTAGGATCATCTCGCTTCCGGTACCAGCTCCTTGCAGGGGAACCATCTCGTTTCCTCCAGAGACCACCATCTCTCTTCTAATTGGTGGAAAATTGGTTGCTAACTGTCAGGAAATTGCCGATTTTCCATCCATTACTGGGAGGACCAGGGCTGTGTAGTTCTTGGGGACTCTGGGTGGGAAGCAGATGCTGATTAGGCCTTGCAGTTAACGATTAGGTTCGTGGACCTCCTCAGGCAGTCCTCCCAGGCTGCTTATTAACTCCCTGTGAAGACCCATTGGGCAGGAGATATTGGTTAAATGGAACGCAGAGCCACAAAAGAGTTACTATTCATTAGGCCTTGGTTGTGGGGAGCGGGGAGACCTGGGAACAAACTGTGGCCTCAATCCAGGAATGTTAAACAGCCCCATAAGCTGACAGAGAACTTTATAATTGCTGCTATTAAAATATATGTATTTATATAGGTGATTTGTTGGAGAAAAGAATTTCAACATTCGAGTGAGATCCCTGCTATGATTTTACCGAGGATTAAGTTGTTAGGGACTAGATATTAATTAAGGCTGAGGGCTGCAATCCTTTCCTAATTAGCTCATGGAGTATAATTTGCCTGCAAATGCTACCGTTACAATCACCTTGAATTTGTCTGGAGCGCTCCTCCAGCTGGATCAGGTGGGCTTTACCCCATTATGTGAGCAGAGGGGAGGGGAGGGGTCAGGAGGCCTGGGCTTCACTCCCAGCCCCTGCTCCTGACTCATGAAGAAGGGGTCTTTACCTGGCTTGTCCCTACAATGAAGCGGGACTTAAGGGAAGGGATGGGATATGTCTGAGTAGCCCTTCTCAGCCAGGACACCCTGAGACCCATGGTGTAGGTGAATAGTCAACATAAGACTGAGGAGGAAAATGCCTTCCTGCCCATGCTCTTCTGGGTTCTCCACAACCTGAGAGATCTGAAGGACTTGTGGAAGGGAAGCCAGAGAGTTCTCCTATGGGGCTTGAACTTCAATTGTCCACAGGGTGTCTTTCTGAACAGCAGGAAATGAGGGCGTTTTGCCAATTTCTGTGACAGGTAGAATTGTGCACCCAGCAGTTCTCACCTGCTAGTAAACCCCAGGTGGGCCCCTCTGTCCTCTGACCAGTCCATCCTTATTCCCTGAAAGCTATGTGGCCATCAATATTGGTTCATACTCTACCTGCTCGAGAAATTCTTCTCTTCTGCTCACCACCTTCTCTGCCTAGCAAACTCCCACCCATCCTTTAGCACCTGATTCAAATGTCCCTTCTTGATTAGTCCTTTCCATATTGTCCCAGGCAGGGCAAGTTAGGCCCTTCCCTAATTCTGCTTTTCATGAATTCTCCATTCAAGCCTTTAGTTAACCTTGCTCTGCAAGATGGCTGTTAATGTCTTGGTCTCACCTATCAGATGATGAACTTCTTGAAGACAGGGGCCTGACGGTGCCTAATTCAATTTGAAATCTGCAGAGCCCAGATCAGAGTAAGTGTCAAAGTTGGCTGAGCTTAGCTTATGTTTGGCTTGTACAGTGTCTTCAGGAAAGGGCTCCTGGTCCTTTGCCCTGGTATGAAGAGGAAAAGAGGCTTTGAAAATAGGTGGTGCCCTGGTCCTTGTGTGTTCTCTGGGGCTGCGAGGTCTGGATGTTGTTCTCAGCCCTGGCATAGGTGGTTAAGAGGGGGTCCTATATCCCTACCTTACCCTGGGCTTCTGGGCCTGGGGAAGGGGCAGGTTGAGAAGTCAAAGCCTGTATCTTCTTCTCTTTCTTTCTGAGATCCCTAACATAGACCTGGGCATGCGAAAGGGGCTTGGGAGGAGGAAATGAGGCTGCATTGCATTGGATCAATTGGCCATGATGCAACCCACAGAAAAGACTGAGGAAAGTTGTTCAAACCCAGCCCTATAGGCCCATAAGCTTGCCTGCAGCTCCCTGGGCTGCACACTGGGGATCAAAAGCAAGGAAGGTGCTGCTGACTGCGAATATAAACAGGTTCAAGAAGGGCTTAAAGAAATTCCTAGATGACAGATCCCTAGCAGGTAACAGGTCATTAATAACCATGAAATGGATGATGGTAATAATAATAATAATTAATAATAACACCTTCAAGGGAGCTTTTATACTTTTAAAAGCTTTTTTCTTGCCAGTATCTCATTAGATACTCACCACTGCTTGCTTTCCAGAGCAGGGGGAGGGTTTGATGTGCAGAAAAGCGAAGGGACTTGCCTAAGGCCACACAGCTTGTTCAGGGCAGAGCTGGCACTAGATTCAAGGGGCATTCCTGACTCCTTCCCCAGGACTTTCTTTGATGGTGGGGTACACTATTGAAAGGAGATATTGGAAGTGTCCTGAACCTAGAGCCTCATTCCTGCCCTCCTCTTCCCAATTCAACGGCCCCAGTCCTGCATCATCATATGACCTCCATAAACTCTTCATTCTAAGGTGAGCGCAATGGACAGTGGAAACCAGCATCCTAGCCTTGTCACTAATTTGCCACGTGACATTGAGCAACAGTCTTCTGCTCTCTTCAGTTTTCCCATTTGCGCAAGGTGATGGTTGGATATTCTGGGAAGTTAGCCTTTTGGATCTACTGATTCCTCTTGGTAAAGCGGGATGGTGGAATGCCTGTCATGAGGCATAATTGACACAAGCATGAAACTTGCTTAGTAATGTGCCTGGTGCGGAGTGATCACTCAACATGTATGTTTTGGGCAATGTCTGAGAAAATAGACCCCAAGGTGAGACACTGCAGGTTGTTGTGGAACAGGCCTGGGAGAGAACTGTGTCATCTCTGGGCGGTTGGTCTACTGTTCCCCTGCTCAAGGGTTTTTCAAGCTGGGTTCTGCGGGCCCTGTGGCCTTCTGGGGAGTCTTCCTCAAGTTTCCTCTTTGCAGTGGTTCCTTAGAAAATTTTTGGTGATCTGTAGTATTTTACTAGAATCTGGAAGAGGCTATTCTGTAAGTGGAGTGAGGCTTTAGAAGTTTTGTGAGTCCACCAGATGCCTCATCTTAACTGTGTAAGCACATTTGTTCTGAGGCTACTTTATCTTATTCTATCCTCGCATTGTCCTGTAATTTGCTCTTGAGAGGAGCACTTGTTCTAAATGACAATCAAGGTCCCCCTCGGAGAGTGAAAGGGGTCAGTGCTGCCACCTACAGACAGAAGGGTGATAAGATTAATTTCATGAAGAGCCTGGTTAAGGAGCAGCAGAAAAAGAGAGGAGAGCTTTCATTGTCAGCCCCAAACGCTCCCTCACCTTATTATCCTACTATTTAAAAATCTATCATCGTTTACCACTATTATCTTCAGACATCTCACCTTAACAGAAATCGCTGATTGCAAACCCTGATGCATATGATGCCATTTCCATTTGGGGGGCCACCATTGGAGACCTGAAATTACCGTGGTAAGATGTGAGATGATTCCGTATCCATTTATTGATTGGTTCAATACATATTGTATCATTGCTTTGGTACTGGATCAAGATTGCAAAGGTCCTGTATCTGCAGAATTTGCAAAGCTTTGGCTGAACAGATCCCACTGGGATGGGATAATCTAAACCTAAGTACTAGGAATTGACCAAATGGGGAATTCTTACTCTTGAGGTTTAGTGAGCTCACAGAGGTTTCCTCCAGGCCTTTCTTAGGCCAGTGTGCAGATGCAGTCTGTTCAGTGTGGGGAGCCAGAAAGTGAGATCTGATCGTTGCAATTCAGGGGTCATGGTGAATTTGAGATTTACTACCAACTTTCCTTGGCCACAGAGATTGTGAACAGGAAGTGAAACTTGCATCAGACAGCCTGGGGGTGCAGAGCTAATATAGACTGAGGAAGTCAAACATGTATAGACCATTCTCAGGGCAACCCATGACAGAGCATCTCTACAAATCCACTTATCAAATGTTTTCTCCTTTCATCAAAAGAAAAAACAGGTGCTCGGAATTACCTGTGTAAGGGGAACTACCCTGTGTAAGGCCCCCGGCAGATGGAGAATGGAGTCAGGAGCAGAATCCAGGCCTTTTGATTCCTCACCACAGGCTCTCCAGGGAGACGTTCAGAGTAGGCGACCTCCTGGAATAGGACCTGTTTCCCCATCCAAAGCTTCCTTTCCCTGAGGGCTATGGAGATGAAGCTTAATCTTTAATGGACTGGCTTTCAGTTTAACTGCTCCCTTGGCAATGATTAATACCAAGTGACCTAGTCTGGCATCTAGTGAACCTGACCAGGCCTGACCCACGAGAGTGTTGGTGGCCTCCAGGCCCAGGCATGGGCTCATATGCAGGTGGATGAGGATTGACAGGTGCTGGAATGGCCTCCTACCTAAGAATATCTTCTCTGTCCTGTGCCTGGAATTCTGTTATTTAGATGGTCATTCTTCACAAGTAGGATGTCACAAATGCTCCTGGCAAGGGGAGCTAGTAACATAAGTTGTGATTCAAATACTCGTGGGCCTGTCATTTGACAGTTCTGGTGTCCAGCAGCTCAGAAGAATTTCAGGCTTCATGATGTTTTAGTCCCAGGTTAACCAGCTGATGAAATACCACTGGATCTGCAGTAAATCAGACTGTGAGCTTCTTATGGGCAAAGACTGAAGCTGTGTGGGGAGAGGACACGGATTAGGAGCTGGAAAGGCCTCGTTGCAAAGTCCAGCTCTGAAGGTCACTAGCTGCGAGGACTTGGGCAAGCCCCCCTGAGCCTCAGTTTATTTGTCTACCAAATGGAGAAAACAATACCTCTCTCTAGACTTTTTTGGGAATGAAATGAGAAAGTCGATGTAAAGTATCTGGCTACTACAGAGGCACAGACTTAAGCCAGGCACAGACGGTGTTTTTTCCCTCATTTTCTCTCCTCTTAAATTAGATTTAGCTGACCCTTTGTAGTGAGGAAGAGAAGATCCCTGGTTCATCTAGGGAGAAGAATTTTTCTTATGTACTCTGGGATTTTTTACAAGGATGGCCTCTCTCTGTGAGACTGGGTAGTTAGCAGATATCAGGTCTCCATCCTATCCTGCCCACTGAAGCATCTGGAACCATTGAGCAGGGCTGGATCCTTCACCCTCAGTATCTCTTTGCTTCTTCTGATGACTATAAACATTGCAAACTGAGAAAGTGCATCGGCCAGAGTCTGTCACAGTCTCTTGCCTCTGTTTTGTGTCTTGGTACCAGCCCACATCAGCCATGGGTCTGGCAGCAACTCCCTCCTTCTGCTGTCACACATTGGCACCTCTGGCAGGATGTGGAGATGTGGTATTTCAGTTCCGTGCCTAGGTCACTGCAGAGCTTGTATCCTTCATCTTAAGAGGTGTGGCCAGGAGGGACACCAAATGGAAAGGTGCTATTCTTCCCTCCATGCCCCAGTGCCAGATGGCACTGCCCCCGACTGCCTGATCATGCCATCCTCTTTCATGTTCCTGTGTCTTCCTCTTCCTCTTCCCTCTGCCTGGAATGCCTTTCCTAGAAGCTCTGTCTGGAGAACAGCTCATCATTCAGCTCAGGGACATCTTATGGGCAAGGACAAGGGTGTGGATGGCAGAGATGTGTGGGAAAAGAACACAGATTTGGAGCTGAAAGGGCTCCGTGCAAAGTCCGGCTCCAACAGTCACTACTTCCCACTGCTCTGCATGTATCTATTTGCCTGCCCACCTCTCCTACAGTCTGGAAGCTCCATGAGGAGTCCCCACGTCCTGATCTGGAGCTCAGTGCCCAGGACAATGTTCCTGGGACTATTGAGATGAAGTCCTGTGTGAAGGCAGGAAGGTAGTTTCTGTGACCTCCCTCATGAGGACAGATCGGGAGCCAGGGTTGGAGGTCAGGCAGGCTGAAGCAGGAGACCACGAAGCCCCCAGCGGAAGCCATGGCTCCTTCTCTGTTTTGGTTTTGCTTCTGTGGGCTTTTCATTTCAGAAGTTAATCTCGTTAATACCAACAATGTCATTTTGGCAAGCCAGCAATTTCCTTTTGCCCTTTATTTAACAAGCCCTCACCCCACCCCAATCTCTATAATAAAGGCATGCAGGTGGGTAATTACAGAGGTGTAAAGTGAGGTGCTGGGCCAGGGCCAGCTGGGCATTGTGGAGCATCTGCTGGGGAGGGTGCTGGAAAACTCCACAACTCCGCTGTTCAGTTTTAGGTAAGGACATGGGGTTGTAGAGAGGGCGAGGCATTTATACGAGGCTTCATAGGAAGTAGAAGGCAGAACCAGGACAGAATCCAGGTCCTTAACCCTCAGCTAAGGTCCTTTCCACTCAGTGCCAACACTGACCCCGTACATGTGTCCTGTGGAGCATCCCACAGGTGTGCTTGCTGTCCGTCCGTCCATCCATCCATCCATCCACCCATCCAGCCAGCCAGCCACCCACCCAGCCATCCAGCCATCCATCCACCCACCCATCCATCCATCCATCCATCCATCCATCCATCCATCCAACCACCCATCCGTCTGTCCATCTGTCCATTAATCCATCCATCCATCTACCCACCCATGTTTTCTATAGATACTTATTGAGGGCCTACTATGTGCTAGGCGTGGTGACTATACCAATGATCGAGACTGCCACAGTTCTGTCCTCACAGAGACAATGATCTCAGGTCACAGTCTCACACTCAACGTGATGGAGGCGCAATGTGTGCACCGATGATTTTAGTAGAGAGTGGCAGGTGCTATGTCAGATGTGAGCATCGTGTCTCTGTGGGAACACACACAACTTCTCAGAGGAGAGAATATGGCAGTGTCGCGAGTCTTGAAGGACAAACAGTAGTTTGTAAAAGTTGGTGTGTGAGGGCAGGGAAAGTTTTTTAACAAATCTGGGAGGATATTTATCCAAATGTTAATGGGGCTCATCTCTGGGAACTGGGATTTACAGGGCAGTGGCTGGGAAAAGGGAGAGGACAAATTTTACTTTCTATTTTCTACCTTTGGTATTATTTGAATTAGAGTGTGTATATTAGCATTTTAATAAAAAGATTTCTATTTTGAAAAAATAGCATAGGGTATTTGGAGAATAATAAGTGTGACAAGTACAGAGTGCTGGAGGGAGAGAAGGAGAATGTGGGGTCAGCTGGGGTTCATCTAAGAAGGCCCGGAAATGCTGGGCTGAGGAGTTTAGGCTTTAACCATAAGGGCCCATGGCACTGAGGGTAGAGGCCACATCCACAGAGCCTAGAAATGTCTGCACATAGTAGATGCTCAATTAATCTATACCTGATGTTGAATGGACGGGGAAGGCCACATACTGTGGAATCATCTAAGGTCAAAGCGGAGGACTGTAAAATTGTGGTACTTTGCCGCCATGTGTTGGCAGCAGTGGGGAACCCACTACGGAAAAATGTGAACCTGCAGAAGTGGGTAGAGTGGTATGGAGAATTCTATAATGTGAAAAGAACAAGAATGCTGTGGCTTCTTCTTAGGTCAGAGGAGTGTGGAATGGGCCACATCCAGGCACCCTGCCGTAAGTTGACAACCATAGGACATACTTTTTTTATAATGAGGAAATTCCCCACACAGAGGCTTTTCCAGAGCAGATAAAAGTTTTTGATGTCCTTTATGGCTAAAACCTGATCAAAGTAGGCTACTACCATCTTTTGCCTCCCAGATAGTGTCTTCCTCATTTCCCCAAAGACATCTTCAACACAGCAGAGGAGGGGGCATCCTAAAATGCAGCTCTGACCCTGCTGCCTTCTTGCTTGAATGCTTTAGGGTAAGTTCAGTCCCCTTGCCCCGGCTTAGGAGGCCTCGTTGTCCTGTTCCTTGCTTATTTCTCCATCCTCATCTCCCATGCTTTCTTACTCAAACTCTCTGCAGCCAAAGTGCTCTATACTATTAAATGTATTTACTATTAAATATGTCAAATATGTTTACTACTTAGAACACCAGGACGCCTCACTGACCTCAGTGTTTGCATACCTATCTCTCCCCCAGCACCCCACCCATCTCTCCCTCCTGTCGATTATCAGCTTCTTGATGCCAGGGACTATTTTTTGCTACTCCCAGCACTTTGCACAGCAGCTGGAAGGTACCGGGTGTTCAGTATTTGTTGAATCAGTGTATGAACAAATAACAGGGCCCTTCTGCAATGATTTCTCTTGTAAAATACAATACCTTATCATACTTCTATCTTCTCTTTCCTCAAGGTGCAAAGAGGGTCTAACATCCCTGAAAGAGATAGCCTCTTGCACTGGAAAGATGGCAGAGAAGGAAGCTGGAGATTTGAGTTCCGATCCTGATCCCTCTGCAATTAGGGGATCCCCTGCCCTCCTCTGGACCTCAATTTCCCCATCTCTACAGTGAGGATAATAATCCTAGTGCTATTTCCTCATAGAAATGTTGTGAAGCTCCAAGGTGAGACCAAAATCACTCATTGGGCAAACTCCACGCAGGATGAGAGTGCTGGCTTGGTAGATGTGGCTGTCTGCCAAGTGGCCATGCTGAGGCTTTGGGGGATCCACCCCTACCGCCAGTGGGGTCCCTCTCAGAGACTTGCTCTCTCTTCTTCCAGCTCACTCATATTGTGGGGCTCAGAGAATGTTAATTATTAGGCCCCAGCCCACCTGGAGAGCTTAAGATGAAAGCAAACTCAGAGTGTAAAGTCTAATCGATGCCCCACACTTGGCGTCAGGGCCTCGGCTCAGTCTGCCTGGAGATGGATCATTAATCTAGACACTCCGACCTGGAACACTGGCTGAGGAAGTCCCGAAACATTCCTGACCACCCACGGCTCAGCCTGTCAGCCCCACGAGACAGCCAGTCCTGCCCCTGACTTGCAGAATTTTACCATCTCAAAGTTATATCAGACTCATAGAGCAGCTGGTCTAGACCCCCACCCAGGGCAGAAGTCCAGGCTCTGTTTATACACTCGCCACTGTCCAGGAGATCAGTATCTGGAGGTGTGTGCTTGAAGAGTGGCGCTGGACTTAGAGTGGACAGATGCATGTGACTTGAAGCCCTGCCTTCCCTTCTGTAAAAGTGGGATGAGGTTATTGACCTCACAGAACCGATGTTAGAAATAAATTAATTTTCTTGAAAGTGTTTTATTTCGAGATTTTTTCAAATGATTTTCACATGTGAGTTGCTATTATCATTCTCAACATTCTAAGCGCCTATCCCTGGGATGTATTAATTTCTTCATCCCCAGAGTCATCTTCTACAAGGTGTCGCTTCTCTGGTTGCACACTTTATGATCCCTGGGGCCTTAAGTATAAAGCAAGGACTCCCTTGCCTTGCACCCAAGGCCCTTCTCTCCTCGTCAACTGAATCTCTTGCTCCTTCCCACCATCAGCTGCCCCCCACCAGACACAGCAAACTGATCTTTCATAGCTGTTAGCTCGGTGCCCTGCAGCTCCCATACCCTTTCCTCTGAGTGAATTTCTATTCATCTTGCAAAGCCTTGCTTCAAATGTTCTGTTTTCTGAAAAGTCTTTCCAGTTCCCTATCAAAAGCCTCTGGTAAACTTATCTTTTGCTTCCCCTGGCTTCTCATGGCATGTTGTGCCTCTTACTACTATGGTACCAGAGTGTATTAGTTCGGTTTTAGCTATTTTTCTTCTTGAGTGAATAAATAACATTAAAATGCAACTTTCCTGGGAGACCAGCATTTTTATTATGGTCATTGGATCCTTGGGATGATTTTTTTAAACAGCCGAGTACGTGGCTCTGGAAAAAATAACTCTAGAATCTAAGATATCTGGATAGGAATCTATACTCAAACCACTTCAAAGCTGTGTGACCTTGGATGTCATTTTATCTCTCTCAGTCTGTTTCCTTATTTGAACAAAGAGGAATTTAACAAAGCCTACTTCTTAAGGTTCTTGTGAGGATTATAAGAGACATCTACTCTGAATAGCAGACTGTCTTGCCCTGAGGCTCGGACAATCAGTTATATTATCTGGGTCCTAGCTCTGCCTCTCTGGCTCTCTGTAAGATAACATGATCCGACTATCTCTGCAAGATAACATGTCTCAATGTGATCCCTGGTCACAGAGCTCTACCATACAGGGCATGGCCTTCTGGGGAGGCCATTCTTGGCCTGCGTCACACAACTTCATTCTTAGTGGCGTCTTAGGTAGTCTGGTTTCTAAAGGCCCTTTGCCTCCGATCTCTCATGAGGCCATGATTTCATGAATGAGGCAGGTAACTAGAAAAAGTTGTGATGAGCGGACAAGGGATGGCAAGGAACAAGAGGCCGAGAGCCTGGCCTGGTCATATCCTAGGCCATGGTTTGAGGATCCCAGGCACCTGGAGAGGTGGAGAGGACAGAGCATATCTGGTTTTGCATATTGCCTTACACATACCTGCCTTGCACAGTGTCCTTACAACTATGTTTTCTTGGAATGAAGGTTGATGAGACCTAGTGTCCAGCAAAGAATAGGCATTAAGTGAGTATTTGTTGAATAGAGGAAAGGAGGAATAGTTCTTCAGATCAGATAAATTGAGATGATGCCTAAGACCAACCGGGCCTGTCCCAATGACTCCTGGGGAAAGACCCATTGAATTCACTCACTCAGCCTAGAAGACTTAAATTCTGACCTCAGTGGCCACTACAGCACATCACACCTTCACACTGGAACAGAGAGACTTCCTAGAGAGGTGTGGGTCTGAGGAGAGAGAAAGGCCAGAAGAGCTTCCTGCTAAGGGAAACTGAGGTAGGCAGCAGGTCCTGAGATGACACTGAGCATCTTAGAGGAGGTGTCAGGAGCATCTGAGTAGAGATAATGTTTCAGAGAACTTGCGGGGTTCCTGAACCTTTCATCTTAAGCCCTCCAGGTGGGCTGTATCCATGACTGCTACTTCAGGTGGGTCTTCAAGGGGACTAGCCATAACCTCTGGAGTGGAGAAGAACCGGCAAGGTCAGGTTGTCTACAGGGAATGGAGAGCGGAGAGGCCAGAACTCCTCCAAAAAGGAGCCCAGGATGATCGTTGATGAGAACAGAATTCCAGAGCCGAGGAGGGCAGCAGGCAGAGATCCTGGGGTTTACGAGAAGAAAGAAACACAAAGAGCACTGGGGAATAAAAGGGGTCTATGGGCCACCCTCAGCACTGACAGTGTAAGCTCACAGAGGACAGGACCCAGACTCCATGTGGTTCAGAGAACAAAACATGGGGGCACTCCGCGACCAGTCTGGGCTCTGCATTGTGCAGTTAGTGGATGCGTGAAAAACACTGCTTGAACTCCATTTCCCCTCTTCCATTTTACCCCTTTATTTTAAGCTTAGATCTCCCTCCTCCAGATAGAGTTATCCCATCTGGTTACAGAAACTGAAACAGTGGATAGAGAAATCCTAGGATGTTGGAATCTTAAGAACGTTCCAGGATGCCAAGAAAAATAGCTCTGTGATGAACCAATGGCATCACGATGAGATCTGGAAAATACATTTGACTCTGTCTGAGTCACAATCTCACAGGATCACAGAGACCTTAAGTTCATCCAGTCTACTAGATGGAGGAGCCGAGGCCCTGGGAGGGGCAGAACTATCTGGTAGCAGAGAAAGGTCTGGAATCAAGGACTGACCACTCACCCCTCTCTGATCTGATGCCAGGCCTCAGCTGTTGGGCTCTTCTAAGAGCTGTCTGACATGTGTAGCTTTGCCTTATCAGCAGGAAAGAAAGATGACAGGGGGCAGTCATTCCTGGCCAAGCATCCATCAAGACCCACATAAATATTTCCCCAGCGTCTGCATGGCCGGCATCGAGTTGGCTAGGTTCCAGGCGACAGTAAATAATTCAGATGACTGGTTCCTTCCTGACCACTTTCTTGGGTGTGTTTTCTGACAACTATGTTTTCTTGGAATGAAGGTTGATGAGACCTAGATGAGGGCAGTATGCCAAGCCCTTCCTGGACTCTCTGATGGCATTTCTGGTCAGGAAGAAAGCACCCTTGGAGTCTTGATGTGTCAGTGTGCTTGGGGTAGAAGGTTACTTTCAGTCAGTCTGAAAGGCCTTTCAAGTGGGGCCAGGAATTAGTTTCAGGGATTAGGGTGGGGTGAAGTTAGAGACTCTGGAACTAAAAAGTCAGAGGAAATCAACTCAATTGAGGTAAAAGGGGTAAGTTTGACCAAGGGCATGTTGGGTCTTGGCAGAGAAGTTCGTGGGGCAGACAAAGGTAGTGGTGGAAGCTCAGGCTGTCAGAGTGACCAGTTTTGGAGATCAAAGTTCAGGAGCGGGTGTGGTATTCAGGCCCCATCATTCTGATGCCTCCTCCAGGGCCTCTGACTAGGGCTGGTGTATCTCAGGGACATGCATGGCAGTCCTGGAAGGCAGATTCTCCACGTCCTGTCTGGTTCATAGTAGGACTTCAGTCAGCAATTTGAGGAAATGAGAATGGAGTAGAGAGCAGGAAACAGCTGAATGAGTGGCAGGGCTAAAGAGTCTCAGTGCAGTTGAACCTGAGACAGGGCTTAGGAAACAGACAAATTCTCGATCTCGGCCCCGGTGGGAGGGGCTCATTATCCTCTCTGCATTAGGCATCTGAGGAAGCAGGTCTGAGTGTGCAGCGTGAAGACCTTCAGTGCCGACACTTGCTCAGGTTGAGGGAAACCAGGCTGGTACTCATGCAAAGGTCAAGCCTTCTGTCACTGAAGGAGAATCACACTGTGTCTCTGAGCGGATGAGGACATCGAGTCCCAGATGGCGGGAACTGGAAGGACTCATACCCACAAGGTCTTGTCTGAGCCTCACAATGAAATTATTGGGACCCTCTGTCTCAGATGCCTTGATTTCCAGCCTCCAGCCCCATATGGTTGCTCTTGGGACCCAGCAGAGAAAGGCAGGCAATGGGATTTAGGAGGCCCAATCCGACTTCGTGTGTGTGGTTTCTGATGATCAAAAATAGGATTCTTTAATCTCCAGCATCGACTTATTGCCCAGGGATTTGAAAAAAGTGTTTTGAATCAGCTTGTAATCTAAGCCTGTACATTCTCTAGGGATGCAAATTTCTAAATTCACTTCTTCCTAAACTGCTGCACACACATTTGTTCTGATTTTGAAAGGAAATGCAGAATAGTTGAAAACTATGGGCATTGGAATCAGATGGCTTGGGGTCAGGTACAGGTTGAACCAACTGTGTGCCCTTGGCCATACCCGTGAATCTCATTTTCTTCAATGGAAAAATGGAGAAAGGGTCATTGGAAGGCTGACATGGAGTAATGGCCTAAAGTGCCAAGTACAGTTCCCGGCACAAAGCAGCTGCTTACTAAGTGATTGTTGACTTATTTGATATTCTGTTAAGCAGATAAGATCTGGGTTCTTATTTTAGATCCACCAAAATCAGGCTATGTGTCTTTAAGCAGCTGCCTCCCACTCTGAGCCTGAGTTATCTTCAGTAACATGGGGAAAATAATGCTCACATCACAAGGCTATTGAGAAGTTTTAATGAGATGCCAGTAAAATCTCCCAGGCTCCTCCTGGTTCTCAGGTTTAGGAGAAACTGCCTTATCGTGTAACCAATTGGAATGTGTGAGCTCACCCTCCACATCCTAAAGGATATAAAAGCCTCTGATTCTGGGCTCAAAGCATTCTTCTGTCCAACCCCTCCTTTATTCCCCTCTCCCTAATTCAGGCCTCATCGTCCCTCACCTGGGCAGCTCCACCTGCCCTCTCACAGTCTCTACCCTGCAGTGTCTCTTGCTCCAGCTGATTTTCTCTAGAGCACATAGAAGGCAGGAACATTACCACGCTGCCCTCCTGCTCAAATCCTCCTGCTGTGGCATTCAGGTTTTTTTTCCATATTCGATCCAGGCCAGCCTTTCCATTTGATCTCCCAGATTATTCCTGGCAGATGCTTAGTTTACATTTGAATTTACACACATCCTCATTAGAAAAAGATGCTTGGGCTCAAAAGCTGTGAATGCATATTCTGGCCTTTGCTTGACCGTCTGGTCACCATACACACACGGTTTTCTTTCTTTGGTTCCTTATCTCTGAAATGTTAAGGAATGAACTAGATGATATCTCAGTCAGCTCTGGTTCGAATGTTTGTGCTCCCTCCAAAATCCATGTTGAAACGGAGTCCCCAGTGCAATGGTACCAAGAGGTGTGGCCTATGGGAGGCGATTCAGTCATGAGGATTTCACTCTCACAAATGAGATTTTCCTCCTTATAAAGGAGCTCGAGGTTAAAGGGAGCGCTGTTTTGCCTTCTGCCTTCCACCATGTGAGGACGCAGTGTTCCTCCCCTCCGAAGACACAGCCACAAGGCGTCATCTCAGAAGCAGAGAGCAACCCTTACCAGACACCAATGGCAGTGCTTTGATCTGGGACTCCCTAGACTCCAGAACTATAAGAAATTAATTTCTGTCCTCTGATATTTTGTTATAGCAGCACAAAGGGACTAAAACAGGGTTCTGCAGCTCTAAGGTATTTTATGATCCCCTCTAGTGTAACCAGGAATTGTTTCTCTCTCTTTCCCTCTCACCACCCACAGATACAAACAAACACACAGATTCACAAACGCATGCAAACCCTTACACAAGTACACACATCCTAATACATAAGGGCATGTATTTTCACACATATATCCTCACATATGCACTTAAATGCTCCATACACTTAAGAACTCATGCTTTCTGATAAACATTCTTACATACATGCAAATGCTAGTCTGTCTTGTTCACCACTGAATCTCTAGCATCTAGAGAGCGGGAAAAATCCTCAAAACTCATTCATGGAATCAATGAATAAATGAACCCTCCCGCCCACGATACTGACACAGGCATTCACACACACCACTTTTATACATACAAGCAATAAGATGTGCACACTCAAAGGTGTGAGTGCATGCTGACATACATTAAGTATGCCCAGCACACTCACTCCCACCCACAGACTCACATTTTATATCTCCTTCAGTGGCCCTTCCAGGAGCTGAGCTACGGGAGACCCTTTTCTCAATCATGCTGAAGCTTTCCTTGTTGTCAGGTTTGACTCCAGGAACATCCAAGGACCTTGCTTCAGATGTCAGAGGTAACACTGCAGGCTTCTATTTGGACAGTGCTTCGTAAAAGTCAAATCGCTTTATCAGATGATATCGCACTTGATCCTCTCAGCAGACCTGAGTGATGCCTTTGAGCTGGGGTTATCCTCTCCATGTTACAGACGGGGTAACAGACACTTGGAGAGATTAGGTCATTTGTTCAAGGTCAGAAAGCCAGCTAGTAAGTGAATCACCCAATCAGAACCCACCCCGCCTGCCCCTGCCCCCGCTTCCCCCGTCTGGACCTCTTTCAGTTGCCTCTTCCAGTGACTGGTTTAAGAGGATTATTTATTCTTCAGTTGTTTTTGCCCCTAATTTCTTTCTTTCTTTATCCTTTTTTATCCCCTGTTTCCGCCTGCAAGGTATAGAGTTTCAGTGGGCAGTAAGGCAGGCCAAGCTCACCATCAGAAGAAAAATCTAAAAGTAACTTTTCCTTGTAAACCTCAGCCAAAATTCCTGCCAAATAAAATGAGAACTTACCACACTAGCACGCACACACCTTCACAAAGAACCAACTTAACTTGCAAAAGGAAAAAAGTTAATAAAGTTAATATCTACTTCAGAGAAGAGAGTAAGGCCCCTCTGGCCATGTAATTTGCCAACTAATTAAAAGTTCTTCAGCTTTATAATTTAACAAATTTGTGTCACTTTTAGTTGCTTGGAAGGAATTGGTAATGTGCAAGCCTCTTCTGGTCATTTTGGCTTTGGGTGAGCATGTGGGCCCGTTTGCACTTTTTCCTTTCCACAAAGATGGCACTGTGGGAAGGCCGGGGGCTCCCTTTGTGGCTCTGAGGACCCACCTGTGGCCTTGCTGGCACCACTCTTTCCTGTCTCCAGCAGCCCTGAGGAAAGATGGTAAGGCAGTGTGACAAGATCACTGGCTTTGGAGTCAGGCTGACTGGTTTGAATCCCAGCTTTACCCCTTAATGGCCATAAGACTATTGACAAGTTGTTTAACCTCATGGGCTTCAGTTTCCTCATCTGTGAAAAAGCTACGGATACCCCTACCTTGGAAGGTTGTTATTAGAATTAGGGCTACCTTATATAAGACACCTGGCACATAGTAGATGCTCAATAAATGGTAGATACCATCAGATTAGTCAACCCAGCACTTGAATATATGCTGTCTTAGGTTTCTAGGAGGAGGTTGCGTGGAGGGAGTAATAGGATAGTTAAGGAAGAGGGATAGAGGAGAGCCAGGCTCCACACCTGGCTGTACCATGCATTTGGGAAACTCTAACCCCTCTCTGGTCTCTGCCACCCCATCCCTATATCTCTAAGGGGCTTTCCAACCCTGTGAACTACACGTTGGCCAAGGATTAAGACTTGGTCTTCTCCTTTCTCTACCCTTGTGTTAGAGAAAAGGCCAGATCTATAGTAGTCGCTTGAAGACAACTTAGCTATCTGACTTTGTTGACTGCTGGTCAACCAAGCCCAGAGACATGGTAGATGCAAACTCAGATATACTCAGGCCAACTATGTTCAAAGAACAGCTGACAATGTTATCTTATGTAACTGTTACATTGAATAAGCCAGACTCATGGGGGAATAATCAGGAAACAACTTTCATCAGTCATTCTGCACATCTGAGTCTCTTTTGTCCTTTTTGATGAAATCTGGGACTTTCTTTATGACTCTTCTGTTTTCTCTTAGGTAATACAAATTTCCCCATTTGTCTTAAATCATAAAACATTGTTTCTGCTCAATAATTAACATGTCTACAATATTACTATTACTCATCTTAGTCCATTTTGTGCTGCTATAACAGAATAACTGAGACTGGGTAATTTAGAAAAAACAGAAATCTATTTCATATGTAGTTCTGGAGGCCAGGAACTAGATCAAGGAGCTAGCATCTGGCAAGGGCCCTCCTGCTGCATCATCCCATGGTGGAAGGGCAAAGAGAGGGGAGGAGATAGAACTCACAGCCTCACACCCTTTTATAATTGGCATTAATACATTCATGAGGGTGGACTCTCATGGCCTGATGACCTCTTATGAAGCCCCACCTCCCAACACTGTTGCATTGGGGATTAAGTTTCCAACACGTGCTTTTCAGGGAACACATTTAACCCACAGCACTACTGCTAACCTATTAACAATAATAGCAGTAATAAATTTCAAACTTCCTTCAAAAGCAAGATTTTTTTTTTTCCTCACTACTTGTTTGGACTTGGAGCTGCTGCTGGCCTGCAGTGAGAAAGGGGCTCAATCTCCTTCAGTTTTCTTTCTCTCTTTCTTTTTCTCTGTCTACATCTTGCTAACCATTGTGGATTTTTTAATATCTCTATTTCAGGAGTGGGAAGGGAAAAAGAAGGAAAGAGAACAGGAGAATTCTTACTGGACAAGAATAGAATTGAAGATGCAGGGTCTCTCTGAGCTTGACAGACATAAACCTTACTTGTTCTTTCATTAGGTATTTTTATTTGTTTTTTGGAGAACCCCCACACCCAACTAGTACAGGTGATCACTGATATGCGTAAATGCATTTTGATTCCAGCTGGCTTCTTTGGATTTCTTCCCCAGCCCCAGCACCACCAGCCTCTTTATGCTGAGGTCTTTCACCCCACTAGACGGTTCTCTGACAGAGTTTAGGTGGACTCAGACCATCTCTCTCTCATGTGTTCCAGATCTAGATCAAGAAATCACATCTGCATTCTCTACCTTGATAAACTGAGAATGTAGGTTGTCCCAGTGCAACAACCTTCCTTTGTCCTTCTGTTGGGCAGCTGGTCAGCAGGCGTCTAACCTTTTACATTTAGCAGTGGGAATCAGATTCCAGTTTATAGTATCCCCTGAATATAGGGAAAACATCACGTTCTGTAACTATCCCATTAAGGCCATTTTCCCCAGGCTTGAGTTAATGCAAGGAGTGGACAGAGACACATGGTGTACTTACAGCTCTTTCCAGAAAACTCCCATCTAATCTCCTACTTTGTTCTTGGCCTCTCCTGCCTCTTTTATATGCCAGAATTGAGTGGTCAGCAAGGAACCTCAAAAGTAGTTTTTAATACCATCTTTTGCAGTTCTTACATGTTGGTACTGCACTGCACTTGGGGAGTGTCTTGGGGCCTCACATGAAATACGGACTAATGTAGTTTACATTTTTTTTCCAAGGCAAAACTCTGAGCTAGATATTGCTATCAGGTATTTAATGGTTGAGAAAACAGATTGGGAGAGGCTAAGCAACTAGCTCTAAGCGTACAGCTAATGAGGATGAAAAGCCAGGTTAATCAGATTCTAAAACCTGAATTCTTCTCATCCTGCATGAAAATTGAGCTTTACCTCTATGGCAGCGGATGGATATGAAAATGCTTGAGGGCCTGCGACACAGCCAAGTTGAGCATCCACATCACAGCTGAGTGTGACTGTCTGCTACTTATTCATCTTGAAGCATGTTCCTATCCATGAACTCATTTGCCGGTTCATCATCTAGGACAAGAACCTTCCCAATGCCCAGTGAACTGCTTTTGAAGAACCCAGAAAATAGTCTTTCTTCCACTTGACCCAAGCATTGATTACTTCTCTCATTTTCTCCCTAAGGCTTTTAGTTAATTTTTTCTGCTTTTTGGTTCTGCTGATTATTGTACTGGAGAGAGGCCCTCATTTAACATAATCTTTATAATCACCAACAACATGTATTTAAAAAGTTCATTTGTTTGTAGCATCTGTCTTTATCTTGTTCATCTGTGTGTCTGCAGCAGTCTTAGTACATATTATTACTCCATAAAGGCTAGTTGAATGAATTCATTGGCTAAACAAAGTTAATTTCAGGGTGGGTTAGGGTTGGGGAAGGAGCATGAGAAGGAGAGAAATGTGTACCTATACCTATGGGCTCTGTAACATCAACCAACAATGGCTCAAAGTCCTAGTTCCCTGGGCGGTCCTGGACAAGGGTCTGCTAGCTTCAACTTTTCACCTGACCAGAGGGGAGAAGGGCCTCTGTTCTGTCAGCCTCACTGAGAGTGTAAGATGAACCCCCAACAAATCGTTGAAGTGGAAAGGAATAAAAAAGTATCACACATGTGGGTTCAGTCTGGGAAAACAAAACTTCTGACTCAGCCTGGGGCTCCTCAGACAGTGGGCTAGAAGGACCCAGAAAACCACTCTGGCCTGTGTGCGTTGCAAACAGAGGCTTCTGCTTTCTGGGATAAATTATCCATGAGGCAGAGGCGTCAGGGCTGTCTGCTCCCTGTCTGGCCCCCTTGCCATCTCACTTCATGAGGCATAAATCCCCAAGACTCCCCAGTCATTTCTTATCTGCATCAGTGTTTATTTTTTTAAAAATTGTGTCCCCCCTTTTTTCTCTGCTTGCTATTTTATAGGACGATGGGCCAGGAGGGCAGAATCCAACTACAAATCTCACAGTTCTCCCTGCTGAGACGGTGACACAAGGGGAGGGAGCTATGGTGATCCGAAGCAGAGATGCCCCAGCAAGGGCCAGAGAGAGTGCCTTGGGGTAGTTCCTGAGAAAGTGGGGCTCTGAGATTTGCTCTCCTGGTGTGCCCAGACCTCAGAATACAGAATCCAGAGAGAACAAAGAGTGTGCGCCTATGAAGAGGACACCAGGTGTGGTACTGGGCTCATCTCCATCACATCTAGCTGGGTGACATTGACCAAGCCAATGGATGTCTCTTAGCCTCAGTTTAGTCTTTAATGGGCATGACAATAACTCTTAAGGTGATTGAGAGGATCAACTGGGATGGCCCAGGCCACTGTGTCTAGCATACTACCTGCCATGGGAGGTGTGCAGTATACATCATTTTCTCTTCTCTTCAGCTGTCTGTGATTGTGAAGTAACACATTTCTCATCTAATCTTCCTCAAGACTCTTGAATGTGAGTTCCTTCAAGGCAGGGACTTATCTGGCTTGTTCACCCCAGGATCTCCACCACCTAGTAGAATGCCTGACATATTATCTGTGCTCAGTCAATGTTGGCTGAATAATGAATGAAACCAAATTCTCTGTATGATTTCTATAGGTACAGAGAAATTTCCATATGAGAACATTGCTACAGAGACATACAGACATTCAGAGCCAGAAAGGGCTTTCGAACAACACACAACTTGAGGTCTTCTCTGTTGAGAGGTAGACACTTAGGTTCAGAAAGGGAAGAGACTTGGCCAGGACCTCACCAGAAGTGAGGGCTGGAATCCAGGCCTTCTGACTCCCCATCTGATGTTCCTTATACTATATTATGCTGTTAGTCATGTCTTTAAGGTAGAAGACAAGGGTATAGAATTATGAAAAAGAAAATCCTAAGAAAAGGAGCGCTAATGGAAAGTAAGCATTTCCACTCAAGTTGAGAGAGAGAGAGAGAGTCAGATAGACAGATAGATACAGACACAGAGAAAGCAGAGAGACCCAGGACTGAGACCTAAGAGGAATGAAATCCAAACATACTTTGTTACATGACAGACAGCCTGGGTGTTTCTTCAGAACCCTGAGAACTCTAGCCTCACTGTGGGCTCAGCAGTGCCCTTGACTTTTATCCATGTGGGTCACAGCATGGAGTAACCTTGGTAAAAATGGGAAGCCTCAATTTCCACTAGAAGCCAAGCTGTATTGCCTGTTTCAACCTGGCTAGCAAGGCTTTGTTTTCCTTATAACCTATGCAATGATGCCGTTAGTACCACCACGACCCTTTAACAGTTCAGTTACTGCTATAACAGTTCCTTTCAAATGCTTATTGTGTGCTGGGCACTGTCCTAGTATTTTACACTCATGAGCTCAGTTAATCCTCACAGCCACCCTCATTTCACAGATGAGGCTAAGTAATCTGCCTGTGATCATCCCCTTGGTAGAGAGAGGAACAGCAGCACAAAGGCCAGCCATCTCTCAGGGTGTTAAAGCCCAGCACAAACTGTCCTCATGTCTCATGCTGGCCTTTCTCCTGCTATCCTTTCAGACGTCACGACTTTGCTTTCTCTGAATTGAAACAGATTCTTCCATTTTATTCTGACATGCTTTAACCAAACTTCTTACTCCTCCGTGTTTGCAAATATCCAAATAAAATACTGTTCCAGGCCCTGTGCTAAGGGGCTGGGAATGTAGATATGAGAAGTGGTGCATTCTAATAGGGAGGCTGACATTTAAATGGAACATTACAAAGTAGTTCTTTAAGTACTAAAGAGAAGAATGACCCCAGCACCTGGGGAGTTAGAATAGGATTCACGGAGGAGGAGGAAATATTTCAGCTGCATCTGAGTCGAGTGAATGACCACCAGAAGAGGGAGGGAATGGAGAGTGCAGGCTGAGACACGCTGGTGTGAAGCAGGATGTTGGCAGAAACCAGTGGGGTCTACAGTGAAGAGGGCCAGAATGTGAGGCTGCAAAGGGCTTGAGGTCAAGATGTAAAAGATTTGAAGACCAGGCTAAGGGCTGGCTTTATCTCAGTGATACTGCTTTATTGATAGTGATCATGAATGACAGACCTGGCAGACCCCCATATTGACTAACGCACAGAGGATGCTCAGTAAAACCAGTAGATTGGCTGATAGAGGTATGTGTCAAAAGTTCTCCATAGCACCAGGGAGTATATTGGAGCCATTTCTGTTGAAGACCCAGCCCTGCTACAACAGAGAAAACTCTGTCCTCAATTTCCTCCAAGCTGGGGCTTCCTTGCTTCTGGCTGCAGATGATGCTGCTGGCTCTGGAATGTGTTGGGCCAAGAATTTCTGCCAGCTTTCTGGGCTTCTTATGAAATCAGATATTTGAACAGGGCCTGAGTTTCCCAACACATGCCTAAATCACTTCCACTGTTCTGAAACCTGCTTCACGTATCCGCCACTCACCACAGCCAGAGGGGTCTGCAGCCAAGCTGGGAAGAATCAAACCTCCCAAATTCTGAACCCTAGGAGATGTGGGGCTGGGACCAAGCCTGCCAGAGGCCAGGAGGTCCACCCTTACCCCTGGGAGGAGAACTTCCTAAATGTACAGCCACTAACAGTTTAATAGCTCTGGGGCCAGCTCATGCACATAAACTCTCAGTTTTATTTTGATATTTATAGTCACTTGTAAAATAAATAACACACTTGATTGGAGGTTGTTAAGTTGGTACCTACGGCTTGCCAAGGGCCTGGGAAGCCTGCTGGGGTGTGACCACTCTGGGCATTCTACAGAGAAGCTTGATTGCTCTTCCTTCCTCCCTCAGTCCACAGCACTCTTTCCATGTGGTGGTGTCCCCCGCACCCTCACTCCCGCCAATTAGACCTATGACTCCCTCTCCTAGGCACTCTCAGAGCTGGCTAAGGCCTCTCTGACTTCCTTGATCCCAGAGCCTCTGAGAGGGAGTAGGGGATACTCTGGCATTTCCCACTGAATTAGAAGCTTAGCATTTTAGAATCTAAACATCTTTCAAGCTGAGATTATGAATGTCCAAGAATAGTCAGATTATAAAATGTGAGAAACTTGGAATTCTAAACTATCTGTAACCGAAATAGGGAGGACTGAAATATTGAATGATAAGAATGTTAGAAGTGAGTAGCTCAGCTTGAGTCTAGGCCTCTGTCCTCTGCTGGGTTTAGATGAGGCTGAACAGATGTAGCTAACTGGTGTGTGTGTGTAGCGGAGGTGGGGATGGGGAGTGGCCAGGAGACAATTGGCAGTAGACAGGTAGATCTGGCCAATCTGTGGGGAAAGGCAGAAGCTGCAGAAAGGAACAGAAGGTGCTGCTTTCTCGCTGACCAAATGTGTTCCATGTATGTAAAGATACATACATGAAAGATACCTATGAGGAATTTGGGACCCTTCAAGGCAGGAGCCAGTGAAAATTTGAGTTATTACTATTATGTAACTTCATTTAACTCAAGTTAGTTAGAATGCTGTACTTTTAGGGCTTTAGAATTAAGACTCAAAGAGCCATGAACGGACTCATGCCTGTCATCCCAGCACTTTGGGAGGCCGAGGCAGGAGGATTGCTTGAGCCCAGGAGTTTGAGGCCAGTCTGGGCAATGTAGTGAGACCCCATCTCTACAAAAATATAAAAAAAATGTAGATGGGCATGCTGGCACAAGTTTCTAGTCCCAGCTACATGGATGGCTGAGGTGGGGGGATCGCTTGAGCCTAGGAGTTTGAGGCTGTAAGGAGCTATGACTACGCCACTGCACTCCAGCCTGGGCAACAGCACAAGACTTTGTCTCAAAAAACAAAAAAACAAAAAAAAAAAAAAGAAAGAAAGAAAAAAGGAAAAAAAAAAGAAAAGAAAAAAAGGAATTAAGACTCAAAGGCTTTTAGGCTACCAGATATTTAGACTAAAATCTAGAATATTAAAGATGTAGATTAGAATCTTAGGAATTCTAGGGTAATATAACTTAAGGGCCCCAAGAATGTATCTAGTCTTTTTCCTTGTGAAATAGGATGGCGTTTGGAGCGAGTGTGGATGAAGAAGACCTGTTGTGGGCTATTGCAACTTTATGAGCTTCACAACATCCAAAGCTGAGCTGGACCTGAGGAGAGATGAGGGAGGGAAAGCAGCAGCAGTGGTTACCATTAATGGTAGATGTAAGACAGGATCTTGATTTAATACTTCTTGGTGCAGTAAAAATGAAATTAACAGAGATGCCCAACCCAGCATTCCTACTTTATGTCGAGGGAACGGAGGTCCAGAGAAGGAAAGTACTTTGTCCAGTTTGGAATAATCAGTTAGTGACAGATCAGATCTGGATGTGGATCCCTGTTCTTGGCTTCCAGCCAGTTATTTTCTTTTCACTGGTCTGCTCCTCCTGGACTGAGGTCACTCATTGCATTCTCTTGACAGCTTTATGGGAAGCAGTTAGTATATCACTGGCCTGTTGAGTAAATGGAAGTATAAAGGACAATGAAGAAAGGAAATGGATTGTGTGATGGGAGCGCTGGGCAAGATTCATGAGTTAATTCAGGATGAGGCTGTGAGTTTTACCCTTCTCCAGCTCACTTCTGTTTTCCTGTCACAGACCAACTCCTGTCCTTGATGGGTTGAAAGTGAGGCTTCAGTCTAGTCACAGACGGACCCTTGAACTTGGCCGAAGACTGAGCCTTGACTTCGATAACAAAATAAGATAAAGCATTTAATGAGAACACAGGTATATTTCATACTAAGCAGAATACAGGTCATTTTCTGTGCTGAGTCAGGTCTTCTGGTGTAGGGGAAAGACAGCAGGCTCTAGGGTCTCCTGGAACAGAGCACCCTGGTTTCACGAAGAGGGAGTTTCTGAGAAGAAGCCTTTTTCGCTATGCACATTTCTGATTTCTCTACCCCTGCAGATGAGAAGTGACATTTGATTGGTGAATGGGAGGAACTGCAGGGCATATAAATCTCAGCTCTGCTACTTTCTTTATCCTGAGAGCTGTCTGTCTACAAGAAGCACGCTCTCTGCGGTTGCTCTTGGGTCTTGTCCTTGTAAGGAAGGATGGCCCTGTATCATGCTGCTCACTTGGTTGGGCAGGTCTGCCTACTTAGTAGCATGATTTAGTACCATGTCATTCAGGATACCTTTTGAACCAACAGCTCCCAAATTGCAGTAAAAGTTAATTTCTTTTCTTTTTCTTTTCTTCTTTTCTTTTGAGACAGGGTCTCCTCTGTCACCCAGGCTGGAGTGCAGTAGCAAAATTATGCTTACTGCACCCTTGATCTCTTGGGTTCCTTTGATCCTCCCACCTTAGTCTCCCAAGTAGCTGGAACCATAGGCACATGCCACCACACCAGGCTAATTTTTCATACTGTTATTATTATTATTATTTGTAGAGATGGAGTTTTACCATGTTGTCCATGCTAGTTTCAAACTCCTGGGCTCCAGTGGTCTATCTGCCTGTTTTGGCCTCCCAAAGCGCTGGGATTATAGGCATGAGCCACCATGCCCCACCTAAAAGTTAATTCCTTGCTCATGTCACTGACAAATGTGAAAAGGGTGCTTTGCTCCATGCAGTCATTCAGGACCCAAGTTCCCTTCATTGTGTGCCTCTGGCATCTTCTAGAACAGTGGTTCTCAGCCAGGGATAATTTTGCCACAGAGGGGGCATTTGGGAATGTCTAGACACATTTTGGTTGTCACAGCTGGAAAGTGGGGAATGCTGCTGGCATCTAGTAGGTAGAGACCAGAGATGCTGCTAAAGGTCCTAGAGAATACAGGACAATCCCTACTAAAGAATTATCTGGCCTAAATGCCAGTAGTGCTGCAGTTGAAAAATCTTGTTCTTGGGCCCTCTTGAGTCATTCAACCAGCAGACGAAGGAAAAGACAGAGAATGCAGAAATATTATGTCAGAGAATTTTATGGATCTTACTTGTAAGTGACGTGTAACACTTCTGCCCACATGCCACTGGCGAGACTAAGTCACATGACCCCATGCAAGGAACAAGGCTGGGAACTGTGGTCTAACGATGGCCAGCAACAAGAGGAAGCCTGCTTGCTGAGCATCTATCCATTCCCTGCCATAAGACCCGTTTGTCTCCACTTCTAACCTGTAAAGGTGCTGTTTTGGCCTCCATCTCTATTCTATTTCTTAAATCACTCAAATTTAATCAGCCGTGGATTCAAATACTGAGTACGGCAAACTGCTTTAACTCTGGTCTTCCCTTTGCTAATCTACAACACAGGGTTAATACAACTGACCTCCCAGGGATTGTTGTGAGGGTTTCTCCTGCTCTATCTGCATTCTTAAAGGCGACGCCTCCTTCTTTCAACCAAAATAAGATTCTGAGATACCCCATTCCAGAAAAGGAATTTTCACCCTGATCATGAAACTCAGTTCTCAAAGAAAGAAAAACGAATATGTTTGCAGAATTCTGAGACATCTTGCAGTTACTCAGAAATTTTCTCTGAAAATAAAAATGACTACAGAAAAGAATCCTTGGCTGAGGGGTAGGGGGCACTCAACTTCTCGTTCTGTTCCTGCCTCTCAATGGCATGTGTAGCCTCGGACGCATTCCCTCCCTGGATCTTACGGCATGTGTAGTCTCGGACCATTCCC